>NW_026089442.1:300000-389022 GCF_933775445.1 Argentina anserina
TTTCTCTTGAATTTGAGAGTGTTTCCAGTGTGGGCGTGTGTTTCTTTCAAACTGAGTATCTTTCTATCGTTTGAGTATGTTTACTATTGCACTTTGAGTATCTTTTCAATTCTCGTTTGAGTATCATTCTGTAAGCCTTTCTGATGCGAGTTTTTCTTGAATTTCAGAGTGTTTCCAGTGTGGGCGTGTGTTTCTTTCAAACTGAGTATCTTTCTATCGTTTGAGTATGTTTACTATTGCACTTTGAGTATCTTTTCAATTCTCGTTTGAGTATCATTCTGTAAGCCTTTCTGATGCGAGTTTTTCTTGAATTTCAGAGTGTTTCCAGTGTGGGCGTGTGTTTCTTTCAAACTGAGTATCTTTCTATCGTTTGAGTATGTTTACTATTGCACTTTGAGTATCTTTTCAATTCTCATTTGAGTATCTTTCTGAACGGCTTTCGATGCGAGTTTTTCTTGAATTTGAGAGTGTTTCCAGTGTGGGCGTGTGTTTCTTTCAAACTGAGTATCTTTCTATCGTTTGAGTATGTTTACTATTGCACTTTGAGTATCTTTTCAATTCTCGTTTGAGTATCATTCTGTAAGCCTTTCTGATGCGAGTTTTTCTTATATTTGAGAGTGTTTCCAATGTGGGCGTGTGTTTCTTTCAAACTGAGTATCTTTCTATCGTTTGAGTATGTTTACTATTGCACTTTGAGTATCTTTTCAATTCTCGTTTGAGTATCATTCTGTAAGCCTTTCTGATGCGAGTTTTTCTTATATTTGAGAGTGTTTCCAGTGTGGGCGTGTGTTTCTTTCAAACTGAGTATCTTTCTATCGTTTGAGTATGTTTACTATTGCACTTTGAGTATCTTTTCAATTCTCGTTTGAGTATGTTTCTGTAAGGCTTTCTGATGCGAGTTTCTCTTGAATTTGAGAGTGTTTCCAGTGTGGGCGTGTGTTTCTTTCAAACTGAGTATCTTTCTATCGTTTGAGTATGTTTACTATTGCACTTTGAGTATCTTTTCAATTCTCGTTTGAGTATGTTTCTATAAGGTTTTCTGATGCGAGTTTCTCTTGAATTTGAGAGTGTTTCCAGTGTCGGCGTGTGTTTCTTTCAAACTGAGTATCTTTTTATCGTTTGAGTATGTTTACTATTGCACTTTGAGTATCTTTTCAATTCTCGTTTGAGTATCATTCTGTAAGCCTTTCTGATGCGAGTTTTTCTTATATTTGAGAGTGCTTCCAGTGTGGGCGTCTGTTTCTTTCAAACTGAGTATCTTTGTATCGTTTGAGTATGTTTACTATTGCACTTTGAGTATCTTTTCAATTCTCGTTTGAGTATCATTCTGTAAGCCTTTCTGATGCGAGTTTTTCTTATATTTGAGAGTGTTTCCAGTGTGGGCGTGTGTTTCTTTCAAACTGAGTATCTTTCTATCGTTTGAGTATGTTTACTATTGCACTTTGAGTATCTTTTCAATTCTCGTTTGAGTATGTTTCTGTAAGGCTTTCTGATGCGAGTTTCTCTTGAATTTGAGAGTGTTTCCAGTGTGGGCGTGTGTTTCTTTCAAACTGAGTATCTTTCTATCGTTTGAGTATGTTTACTATTGCACTTTGAGTATCTTTTCAATTCTCGTTTGAGTATCTTTCTGAACGGCTTTCGATGCGAGTTTTTCTTGAATTTGAGAGTGTTTCCAGTGTGGGCGTGTGTTTCTTTCAAACTGAGTATCTTTCTATCGTTTCAGTATGTTTACTATTGCACTTTGAGTATCTTTTCAATTCTCGTTTGAGTATCATTTTGTAAGCCTTTCTGATGCGAGTTTTTCTTATATTTGAGAGTGTTTCCAATGTGGGCGTATGTTTCTTTCAAACTGAGTATCTTTCTATCGTTTGAGTATGTTTACTATTGCACTTTGAGTATCTTTTCAATTCTCGTTTGAGTATCATTCTGTAAGCCTTTCTGATGCGAGTTTTTCCTGAATTTGAGAGTGTTTCCAGTGTGGGCGTGTGTTTCTTTCAAACTGAGTATCTTTTTATCGTTTGAGTATGTTTACTATTGCACTTTGAGTATCTTTTCAATTCTCGTTTGAGTATCTTTCTATAAGGTTTTCTGATGCTAGTTTCTCTTGAATTTGAGAGTGTTTCCAGTGTGGGCGTGTGTTTCTTTCAAACTGAGTATCTTTCTATCGTTTGAGTATGTTTACTATTGCACTTTGAGTATCTTTTCAATTCTCGTTTGAGTATCATTCTGTAAGCCTTTCTGATGCGAGTTTTTCTTGAATTTCAGAGTGTTTCCAGTGTGGGCGTGTGTTTCTTTCAAACTGAGTATCTTTCTATCGTTTGAGTATGTTTACTATTGCACTTTGAGTATCTTTTCAATTCTCGTTTGAGTATCATTCTGTAAGCCTTTCTGATGCGAGTTTTTCTTGAATTTCAGAGTGTTTCCAGTGTGGGCGTGTGTTTCTTTCAAACTGAGTATCTTTCTATCGTTTGAGTATGTTTACTATTGCACTTTGAGTATCTTTTCAATTCTCGTTTGAGTATCTTTCTATAAGGTTTTCTGATGCTAGTTTCTCTTGAATTTGAGAGTGTTTCCAGTGTGGGCGTGTGTTTCTTTCAAACTGAGTATCTTTCTATCGTTTGAGTATGTTTACTATTGCACTTTGAGTATCTTTTCAATTCTCGTTTGAGTATCATTCTGTAAGCCTTTCTGATGCGAGTTTTTCTTGAATTTCAGAGTGTTTCCAGTGTGGGCGTGTGTTTCTTTCAAACTGAGTATCTTTCTATCGTTTGAGTATGTTTACTATTGCACTTTGAGTATCTTTTCAATTCTCGTTTGAGTATCATTCTGTAAGCCTTTCTGATGCGAGTTTTTCTTGAATTTGAGAGTGTTTCCAGTGTGGGCGTGTGTTTCTTTCAAACTGAGTATCTTTCTATCGTTTGAGTATGTTTACTATTGCACTTTGAGTATCTTTTCAATTCTCATTTGAGTATCTTTCTGAACGGCTTTCGATGCGAGTTTTTCTTGAATTTGAGAGTGTTTCCAGTGTGGGCGTGTGTTTCTTTCAAACTGAGTATCTTTCTATCGTTTGAGTATGTTTACTATTGCACTTTGAGTATCTTTTCAATTCTCGTTTGAGTATCATTCTGTAAGCCTTTCTGATGCGAGTTTTTCTTATATTTGAGAGTGTTTCCAATGTGGGCGTGTGTTTCTTTCAAACTGAGTATCTTTCTATCGTTTGAGTATGTTTACTATTGCACTTTGAGTATCTTTTCAATTCTCGTTTGAGTATCTTTCTGTAAGCCTTTCTGATGCGAGTTTTTCTTATATTTGAGAGTGTTTCCAGTGTGGGCGTGTGTTTCTTTCAAACTGAGTATCTTTCTATCGTTTGAGTATGTTTACTATTGCACTTTGAGTATCTTTTCAATTCTCGTTTGAGTATGTTTCTGTAAGGCTTTCTGATGCGAGTTTCTCTTGAATTTGAGAGTGTTTCCAGTGTGGGCGTGTGTTTCTTTCAAACTGAGTATCTTTCTATCGTTTGAGTATGTTTACTATTGCACTTTGAGTATCTTTTCAATTCTCGTTTGAGTATGTTTCTATAAGGTTTTCTGATGCGAGTTTCTCTTGAATTTGAGAGTGTTTCCAGTGTGGGCGTGTGTTTCTTTCAAACTGAGTATCTTTTTATCGTTTGAGTATGTTTACTATTGCACTTTGAGTATCTTTTCAATTCTCGTTTGAGTATCATTCTGTAAGCCTTTCTGATGTGAGTTTTTCTTATATTTGAGAGTGCTTCCAGTGTGGGCGTCTGTTTCTTTCAAACTGAGTATCTTTGTATCGTTTGAGTATGTTTACTATTGCACTTTGAGTATCTTTTCAATTCTCGTTTGAGTATCATTCTGTAAGCCTTTCTGATGCGAGTTTTTCTTATATTTGAGAGTGTTTCCAGTGTGGGCGTGTGTTTCTTTCAAACTGAGTATCTTTCTATCGTTTGAGTATGTTTACTATTGCACTTTGAGTATCTTTTCAATTCTCGTTTGAGTATGTTTCTGTAAGGCTTTCTGATGCGAGTTTCTCTTGAATTTGAGAGTGTTTCCAGTGTGGGCGTGTGTTTCTTTCAAACTGAGTATCTTTCTATCGTTTGAGTATGTTTACTATTGCACTTTGAGTATCTTTTCAATTCTCGTTTGAGTATCTTTCTGAACGGCTTTCGATGCGAGTTTTTCTTGAATTTGAGAGTGTTTCCAGTGTGGGCGTGTGTTTCTTTCAAACTGAGTATCTTTCTATCGTTTGAGTATGTTTACTATTGCAGTTTGAGTATCTTTTCAATTCTCGTTTGAGTATCATTCTATAAGCCTTTCTGATGCGAGTTTTTCTTATATTTGAGAGTGCTTCCAGTGTGGGCATCTGTTTCTTTCAAACTGAGTATCTTTGTATCGTTTGAGTATGTTTACTATTGCACTTTGAGTATCTTTTCAATTCTCGTTTGAGTATCATTCTGTAAGCCTTTCTGATGCGAGTTTTTCTTATATTTGAGAGTGTTTCCAGTGTGGGCGTGTGTTTCTTTCAAACTGAGTATCTTTCTATCGTTTGAGTATGTTTACTATTGCACTTTGAGTATCTTTTCAATTCTCGTTTGAGTATGTTTCTGTAAGGCTTTCTGATGCGAGTTTCTCTTGAATTTGAGAGTGTTTCCAGTGTGGGCGTGTGTTTCTTTCAAACTGAGTATCTTTCTATCCTTTGATTATGTTTACTATTGCACTTTGAGTATCTTTTCAATTCTCGTTTGAGTATGTTTCTATAAGGTTTTCTGATGCGAGTTTCTCTTGAATTTGAGAGTGTTTCCAGTGTGGGAGTGTGTTTCTTTCAAACTGAGTATCTTTCTATCGTTTGAGTATGTTTACTATTGCACTTCGAGTATCTTTTCAATTCTCGTTTGAGTATCATTCTGTAAGCCTTTCTGATGCGAGTTTTTCTTGAATTTCAGAGTGTTTCCAGTGTGGGCGTGTGTTTCTTTCAAACTGAGTATCTTTCTATCGTTTGAGTATGTTTACTATTGCACTTTGAGTATCTTTTCAATTCTCGTTTGAGTATCATTCTGTAAGCCTTTCTGATGCGAGTTTTTCTTGAATTTCAGAGTGTTTCCAGTGTGGGCGTGTGTTTCTTTCAAACTGAGTATCTTTCTATCGTTTTAGTATGTTTACTATTGCACTTTGAGTATCTTTTCAATTCTCGTTTGAGTATGTTTCTATAAGGTTTTCTGATGCCAGTTTCTCTTGAATTTCAGAGTGTTTCCAGTGTGGGCGTGTGTTTCTTTCAAACTGAGTATCTTTCTATCGTTTGAGTATGTTTACTATTGCACTTTGAGTATATTTTCAATTCTCGTTTGAGTATCATTCTGTAAGCCTTTCTGATGCGAGTTTTTCCTGAATTTGAGAGTGTTTCCAGTGTGGGCGTGTGTTTCTTTCAAACTGAGTATCTTTTTATCGTTTGAGTATGTTTACTATTGCACTTTGAGTATCTTTTCAATTCTCGTTTGAGTATCTTTCTATATTGTTTTCTGATGCTAGTTTCTCTTGAATTTGAGAGTGTTTCCAGTGTGGGAGTGTGTTTCTTTCAAACTGAGTATCTTTCTCTCGTTTGAGTATGTTTACTATTGCACTTCGAGTATCTTTTCAATTCTCGTTTGAGTATCATTCTGTAAGCCTTTCTGATGCGAGTTTTTCTTGAATTTCAGAGTGTTTCCAGTGTGGGCGTGTGTTTCTTTCAAACTGAGTATCTTTCTATCGTTTGAGTATGTTTACTATTGCACTTTGAGTATCTTTTCAATTCTCGTTTGAGTATCATTCTGTAAGCCTTTCTGATGCGAGTTTTTCTTGAATTTCAGAGTGTTTCCAGTGTGGGCGTGTGTTTCTTTCAAACTGAGTATCTTTCTATCGTTTTAGTATGTTTACTATTGCACTTTGAGTATCTTTTCAATTCTCGTTTGAGTATCATTCTGTAAGCCTTTCTGATGCGAGTTTTTCTTATATTTGAGAGTGTTTCCAGTGTGGGCGTGTGTTTCTTTCAAACTGAGTATCTTTCTATCGTTTGAGTATGTTTACTATTGCACTTTGAGTATCTTTTCAATTCTCGTTTGAGTATCTTTCTGAACGGCTTTCGATGCGAGTTTTTCTTGAATTTGAGAGTGTTTCCAGTGTGGGCGTGTGTTTCTTTCAAACTGAGTATCTTTTTATCGTTTAAGTATGTTTACTATTGCACTTTGAGTATCTTTTCAATTCTCGTTTGAGTATGTTTCTGTATGGCTTTCTGATGCCAGTTTCTCTTGAATTTGAGAGTGTTTCCAGTGTGGGCGTGTGTTTCTTTCAAACTGAGTATCTTTCTATCGTTTGAGTATGTTTACTATTGCACTTTGAGTATATTTTCAATTCTCGTTTGAGTATCATTCTGTAAGCCTTTCTGATGCGAGTTTTTCCTGAATTTGAGAGTGTTTCCAGTGTGGGCGTGTGTTTCTTTCAAACTGAGTATCTTTTTATCGTTTGAGTATGTTTACTATTGCACTTTGAGTATCTTTTCAATTCTCGTTTGAGTATCTTTCTATATTGTTTTCTGATGCTAGTTTCTCTTGAATTTGAGAGTGTTTCCAGTGTGGGAGTGTGTTTCTTTCAAACTGAGTATCTTTCTATCGTTTGAGTATGTTTACTATTGCACTTCGAGTATCTTTTCAATTCTCGTTTGAGTATCATTCAGTAAGCCTTTCTGATGCGAGTTTTTCTTGAATTTCAGAGTGTTTCCAGTGTGGGCGTGTGTTTCTTTCAAACTGAGTATCTTTCTATCGTTTGAGTATGTTTACTATTGCACTTTGAGTATCTTTTCAATTCTCGTTTGAGTATCATTCTGTAAGCCTTTCTGATGCGAGTTTTTCTTGAATTTCAGAGTGTTTCCAGTGTGGGCGTGTGTTTCTTTCAAACTGAGTATCTTTCTATCGTTTTAGTATGTTTACTATTGCACTTTGAGTATCTTTTCAATTCTCGTTTGAGTATCATTCTGGAAGCCTTTCTGATGCGAGTTTTTCTTATATTTGAGAGTGTTTCCAGTGTGGGCGTGTGTTTCTTTCAAACTGAGTATCTTTCTATCGTTTGAGTATGTTTACTATTGCACTTTGAGTATCTTTTCAATTCTCGTTTGAGTATCTTTCTGAACGGCTTTCGATGCGAGTTTTTCTTGAATTTGAGAGTGTTTCCAGTGTGGGCGTGTGTTTCTTTCAAACTGAGTATCTTTTTATCGTTTAAGTATGTTTACTATTGCACTTTGAGTATCTTTTCAATTCTCGTTTGAGTATGTTTCTGTATGGCTTTCTGATGCCAGTTTCTCTTGAATTTGAGAGTGTTTCCAGTGTGGGCGTGTGTTTCTTTCAAACTGAGTATCTTTCTATCGTTTGAGTATGTTTACTATTGCACTTTGAGTATTTTTTCAATTCTCGTTTGAGTATCATTCTGTAAGCCTTTCTGATGCGAGTTTTTCTTGAATTTGAGAGTGTTTCCAGTGTGGGCGTGTGTTTCTTTCAAACTGAGTATCTTTCTATCGTTTGAGTATGTTTACTATTGCACTTTGAGTATCTTTTCAATTCTCGTTTGAGTATCATTCTGTAAGCCTTTCTGATGCGAGTTTTTCTTGAATTTCAGAGTGTTTCCAGTGTGGGCGTGTGTTTCTTTCAAACTGAGTATCTTTCTATCGTTTGAGTATGTTTACTATTGCACTTTGAGTATCTTTTCAATTCTCGTTTGAGTATCTTTCTGAACGGCTTTCGATGCGAGTTTTTCTTGAATTTGAGAGTGTTTCTAGTGTGGGCGTGTGTTTCTTTCAAACTGAGTATCTTTCTATCGTTTGAGTATGTTTACTATTGCACTTTGAGTATCTTTTCAATTCTCGTTTGAGTATCTTTCTGAACGGCTTTCGATGCGAGTTTTTCTTGAATTTGAGAGTGTTTCCAGTGTGGGCGTGTGTTTCTTTCAAACTGAGTATCTTTTTATCGTTTAAGTATGTTTACTATTGCACATTGAGTATCTTTTCAATTCTCGTTTGAGTATGTTTCTGTATGGCTTTCTGATGCCAGTTTCTCTTGAATTTGAGAGTGTTTCCAGTGTGGGCGTGTGTTTCTTTCAAACTGAGTATCTTTCTATCGTTTGAGTATGTTTACTATTGCACTTTGAGTATCTTTTCAATTCTCGTTTGAGTATCATTCTGTAAGCCTTTCTGATGCGAGTTTTTCTTGAATTTCAGAGTGTTTCCAGTGTGGGCGTGTGTTTCTTTCAAACTGAGTATCTTTCTATCGTTTGAGTATGTTTACTATTGCACTTTGAGTATCTTTTCAATTCTCGTTTGAGTATCTTTCTGAACGGCTTTCGATGCGAGTTTTTCTTGAATTTGAGAGTGTTTCCAGTGTGGGCGTGTGTTTCTTTCAAACTGAGTATCTTTCTATCGTTTGAGTATGTTTACTATTGCACTTTGAGTATCTTTTCAATTCTCGTTTGAGTATCATTCTGTAAGCCTTTCTGATGCGAGTTTTTCTTATATTTGAGAGTTTTTCCAATGTGGGCGTGTGTTTCTTTCAAACTGAGTATCTTTCTATCGTTTGAGTATGTTTACTATTGCACTTTGAGTATCTTTTTCAATTCTCGTTTGAGTATCATTCTGTAAGCCTTTCTGATGCGAGTTTTTCTTGAATTTCAGAGTGTTTCCAGTGTGGGCGTGTGTTTCTTTCAAACTGAGTATCTTTCTATCGTTTGAGTATGTTTACTATTGCACTTTGAGTATCTTTTCAATTCTCGTTTGAGTATCATTCTGTAAGCCTTTCTGATGCGAGTTTTTCTTGAATTTGAGAGTGTTTCCAGTGTGGGCGTGTGTTTCTTTCAAACTGAGTATCTTTCTATCGTTTGAGTATGTTTACTAGTGCACTTTGAGTATCTTTTCAATTCTCGTTTGAGTATGTTTCTGTAAGGCTTTCTGATGCTAGTTTCTCTTGAATTTCAGAGTGTTTCCAGTGTGGGCGTGTGTTTCTTTCAAACTGAGTATCTTTTTATCGTTTGAGTATGTTTACTATTGCACTTTGAGTATCTTTTCAATTCTCGTTTGAGTATCATTCTGTAAGCCTTTATGATGCGAGTTTCTCTTGAATTTGAGAGTGTTTCCAGTGTGGGAGTGTGTTTCTTTCAAACTGAGTATCTTTCTATCGTTTGAGTATGTTTACTATTGCACTTCGAGTATCTTTTCAATTCTCGTTTGAGTATCATTCTGTAAGCCTTTCTGATGCGAGTTTTTCTTGAATTTCAGAGTGTTTCCAGTGTGGGCGTGTGTTTCTTTCAAACTGAGTATCTTTCTATCGTTTGAGTATGTTTACTATTTCACTTTGAGTATCTTTTCAATTCTCGTTTGAGTATCATTCTGTAAGCCTTTCTTATGCGAGTTTTTCTTGAATTTCAGAGTGTTTCCAGTGTGGGCGTGTGTTTCTTTCAAACTGAGTATCTTTCTATCGTTTTAGTATGTTTACTATTGCACTTTGAGTATCTTTTCAATTCTCGTTTGAGTATCATTCTGTAAGCCTTTCTGATGCGAGTTTTTCTTATATTTGAGAGTGTTTCCAGTGTGGGCGTGTGTTTCTTTCAAACTGAGTATCTTTCTATCGTTTGAGTATGTTTACTATTGCACTTTGAGTATCTTTTCAATTCTCGTTTGAGTATCTTTCTGAACGGCTTTCGATGCGAGTTTTTCTTGAATTTGAGAGTGTTTCCAGTGTGGGCGTGTGTTTCTTTCAAACTGAGTATCTTTTTATCGTTTAAGTATGTTTACTATTGCACTTTGAGTATCTTTTCAATTCTCGTTTGAGTATGTTTCTGTATGGCTTTCTGATGCGAGTTTTTCTTGAATTTCAGAGTGTTTCCAGTGTGGGCGTGTGTTTCTTTCAAACTGAGTATCTTTCTATCGTTTGAGTATGTTTACTATTGCACTTTGAGTATCTTTTCAATTCTCGTTTGAGTATCATTCTGTAAGCCTTTCTGATGCGAGTTTTTCTTGAATTTCAGAGTGTTTCCAGTGTGGGCGTGTGTTTCTTTCAAACTGAGTATCTTTCTATCGTTTGAGTATGTTTACTATTGCACTTTGAGTATCTTTTCAATTCTCGTTTGAGTATCTTTCTGAACGGCTTTCGATGCGAGTTTTTCTTGAATTTGAGAGTGTTTCTAGTGTGGGCGTGTGTTTCTTTCAAACTGAGTATCTTTCTATCGTTTGAGTATGTTTACTATTGCACTTTGAGTATCTTTTCAATTCTCGTTTGAGTATCTTTCTGAACGGCTTTCGATGCGAGTTTTTCTTGAATTTGAGAGTGTTTCCAGTGTGGGCGTGTGTTTCTTTCAAACTGAGTATCTTTTTATCGTTTAAGTATGTTTACTATTGCACATTGAGTATCTTTTCAATTCTCGTTTGAGTATGTTTCTGTATGGCTTTCTGATGCCAGTTTCTCTTGAATTTGAGAGTGTTTCCAGTGTGGGCGTGTGTTTCTTTCAAACTGAGTATCTTTCTATCGTTTGAGTATGTTTACTATTGCACTTTGAGTATTTTTTCAATTCTCGTTTGAGTATCATTCTGTAAGCCTTTCTGATGCGAGTTTTTCTTGAATTTCAGAGTGTTTCCAGTGTGGGCGTGTGTTTCTTTCAAACTGAGTATCTTTCTATCGTTTGAGTATGTTTACTATTGCACTTTGAGTATCTTTTCAATTCTCGTTTGAGTATCATTCTGTAAGCCTTTCTGATGCGAGTTTTTCTTGAATTTCAGAGTGTTTCCAGTGTGGGCGTGTGTTTCTTTCAAACTGAGTATCTTTCTATCGTTTGAGTATGTTTACTATTGCACTTTGAGTATCTTTTCAATTCTCGTTTGAGTATCTTTCTGAACGGCTTTCGATGCGAGTTTTTCTTGAATTTGAGAGTGTTTCCAGTGTGGGCGTGTGTTTCTTTCAAACTGAGTATCTTTCTATCGTTTGAGTATGTTTACTATTGCACTTTGAGTATCTTTTCAATTCTCGTTTGAGTATCATTCTGTAAGCCTTTCTGATGCGAGTTTTTCTTATATTTGAGAGTTTTTCCAATGTGGGCGTGTGTTTCTTTCAAACTGAGTATCTTTCTATCGTTTGAGTATGTTTACTATTGCACTTTGAGTATCTTTTTCAATTCTCGTTTGAGTATCATTCTGTAAGCCTTTCTGATGCGAGTTTTTCTTGAATTTCAGAGTGTTTCCAGTGTGGGCGTGTGTTTCTTTCAAACTGAGTATCTTTCTATCGTTTGAGTATGTTTACTATTGCACTTTGAGTATCTTTTCAATTCTCGTTTGAGTATCATTCTGTAAGCCTTTCTGATGCGAGTTTTTCTTGAATTTGAGAGTGTTTCCAGTGTGGGCGTGTGTTTCTTTCAAACTGAGTATCTTTCTATCGTTTGAGTATGTTTACTAGTGCACTTTGAGTATCTTTTCAATTCTCGTTTGAGTATGTTTCTGTAAGGCTTTCTGATGCTAGTTTCTCTTGAATTTCAGAGTGTTTCCAGTGTGGGCGTGTGTTTCTTTCAAACTGAGTATCTTTTTATCGTTTGAGTATGTTTACTATTGCACTTTGAGTATCTTTTCAATTCTCGTTTGAGTATCATTCTGTAAGCCTTTATGATGCGAGTTTCTCTTGAATTTGAGAGTGTTTCCAGTGTCGGCGTGTGTTTCTTTCAAACTGAGTATCTTTTTATCGTTTGAGTATGTTTACTAATGCACTTTGAGTATCTTTTCAATTCTCGTTTGAGTATCATTCTGTAAGCCTTTCTGATGTGAGTTTTTCTTATATTTGAGAGTGCTTCCAGTGTGGGCGTCTGTTTCTTTCAAACTGAGTATCTTTGTATCGTTTGAGTATGTTTACTATTGCACTTTGAGTATCTTTTCAATTCTCGTTTGAGTATCATTCTGTAAGCCTTTCTGATGCGAGTTTTTCTTATATTTGAGAGTGTTTCCAGTGTGGGCGTGTGTTTCTTTCAAACTGAGTATCTTTCTATCGTTTGAGTATGTTTACTATTGCACTTTGAGTATCTTTTCAATTCTCGTTTGAGTATGTTTCTGTAAGGCTTTCTGATGCGAGTTTCTCTTGAATTTGAGAGTGTTTCCAGTGTGGGCGTGTGTTTCTTTCAAACTGAGTATCTTTTTATCGTTTGAGTATGTTTACTATTGCACTTTGAGTATCTTTTCAATTCTCGTTTGAGTATCATTCTGTAAGCCTTTCTGATGCGAGTTTTTCTTGAATTTGAGAGTGTTTCCAGTGTGGGCGTGTGTTTCTTTCAAACTGAGTATCTTTCTATCGTTTGAGTATGTTTACTAGTGCACTTTGAGTATCTTTTCAATTCTCGTTTGAGTATGTTTCTGTAAGGCTTTCTGATGCTAGTTTCTCTTGAATTTCAGAGTGTTTCCAGTGTGGGCGTGTGTTTCTTTCAAACTGAGTATCTTTCTATCGTTTGAGTATGTTTACTATTGCACTTTGAGTATCTTTTCAATTCTCGTTTGAGTATCATTCTGTAAGCCTTTCTGATGCGAGTTTTTCTTGAATTTCAGAGTGTTTCCAGTGTGGGCGTGTGTTTCTTTCAAACTGAGTATCTTTCTATCGTTTGAGTATGTTTACTAGTGCACTTTGAGTATCTTTTCAATTCTCGTTTGAGTATGTTTCTGTAAGCCTTTCTGATGCTAGTTTCTCTTGAATTTCAGAGTGTTTCCAGTGTGGGCGTGTGTTTCTTTCAAACTGAGTATCTTTTTATCGTTTGAGTATGTTTACTATTTCACTTTGAGTATCTTTTCAATTCTCGTTTGAGTATCATTCTGTAAGCCTTTATGATGCGAGTTTCTCTTGAATTTGAGAGTGTTTCCAGTGTCGGCGTGTGTTTCTTTCAAACTGAGTATCTTTTTATCGTTTGAGTATGTTTACTATTGCACTTTGAGTATCTTTTCAATTCTCGTTTGAGTATCATTCTGTAAGCCTTTCTGATGTGAGTTTTTCTTATATTTGAGAGTGCTTCCAGTGTGGGCGTCTGTTTCTTTCAAACTGAGTATCTTTGTATCGTTTGAGTATGTTTACTATTGCACTTTGAGTATCTTTTCAATTCTCATTTGAGTATCATTCTGTAAGCCTTTCTGATGCGAGTTTTTCTTATATTTGAGAGTGTTTCCAGTGTGGGCGTGTGTTTCTTTCAAACTGAGTATCTTTCTATCGTTTGAGTATGTTTACTATTGCACTTTGAGTATCTTTTCAATTCTCGTTTGAGTATGTTTCTGTAAGGCTTTCTGATGCGAGTTTCTCTTGAATTTGAGAGTGTTTCCAGTGTGGGCGTGTGTTTCTTTCAAACTGAGTATCTTTCTATCGTTTGAGTATGTTTACTATTGCACTTTGAGTATCTTTTCAATTCTCGTTTGAGTATCTTTCTGAACGGCTTTCGATGCGAGTTTTTCTTGAATTTGAGAGTGTTTCCAGTGTGGGCGTGTGTTTCTTTCAAACTGAGTATCTTTCTATCGTTTGAGTATGTTTACTATTGCAGTTTGAGTATCTTTTCAATTCTCGTTTGAGTATCATTCTGTAAGCCTTTCTGATGCGAGTTTTTCTTATATTTGAGAGTGCTTCCAGTGTGGGCATCTGTTTCTTTCAAACTGAGTATCTTTGTATCGTTTGAGTATGTTTACTATTGCACTTTGAGTATCTTTTCAATTCTCGTTTAAGTATCTTTCTGAACGGCTTTCGATGCCAGTTTCTCTTGAATATCAGAGTGTTTCCAGTGTGGGCGTGTGTTTCTTTCAAACTGAGTATCTTTCTATCCTTTGATTATGTTTACTATTGCACTTTGAGTATCTTTTCAATTCTCGTTTGAGTATGTTTCTATAAGGTTTTCTGATGCGAGTTTCTCTTGAATTTGAGAGTGTTTCCAGTGTCGGCGTGTGTTTCTTTCAAACTGAGTATCTTTTTATCGTTTGAGTATGTTTACTATTGCACTTTGAGTATCTTTTCAATTCTCGTTTGAGTATGTTTCTATAAGGTTTTCTGATGCCAGTTTCTCTTGAATTTCAGAGTGTTTCCAGTGTGGGCGTGTGTTTCTTTCAAACTGAGTATCTTTCTATCGTTTGAGTATGTTTACTATTGCACTTTGAGTATATTTTCAATTCTCGTTTGAGTATCATTCTGTAAGCCTTTCTGATGCGAGTTTTTCCTGAATTTGAGAGTGTTTCCAGTGTGGGCGTGTGTTTCTTTCAAACTGAGTATCTTTTTATCGTTTGAGTATGTTTACTATTGCACTTTGAGTATCTTTTCAATTCTCGTTTGAGTATCTTTCTATATTGTTTTCTGATGCTAGTTTCTCTTGAATTTGAGAGTGTTTCCAGTGTGGGAGTGTGTTTCTTTCAAACTGAGTATCTTTCTATCGTTTGAGTATGTTTACTATTGCACTTCGAGTATCTTTTCAATTCTCGTTTGAGTATCATTCTGTAAGCCTTTCTGATGCGAGTTTTTCTTGAATTTCAGAGTGTTTCCAGTGTGGGCGTGTGTTTCTTTCAAACTGAGTATCTTTCTATCGTTTGAGTATGTTTACTATTGCACTTTGAGTATCTTTTCAATTCTCGTTTGAGTATCATTCTGTAAGCCTTTCTGATGCGAGTTTTTCTTGAAATTCAGAGTGTTTCCAGTGTGGGCGTGTGTTTCTTTCAAACTGAGTATCTTTCTATCGTTTTAGTATGTTTACTATTGCACTTTGAGTATCTTTTCAATTCTCGTTTGAGTATCATTCTGTAAGCCTTTCTGATGCGAGTTTTTCTTATATTTGAGAGTGTTTCCAGTGTGGGCGTGTGTTTCTTTCAAACTGAGTATCTTTCTATCGTTTGAGTATGTTTACTATTGCACTTTGAGTATCTTTTCAATTCTCGTTTGAGTATGTTTCTGTATGGCTTTCTGATGCCAGTTTCTCTTGAATTTGAGAGTGTTTCCAGTGTGGGCGTGTGTTTCTTTCAAACTGAGTATCTTTCTATCGTTTGAGTATGTTTACTATTGCACTTTGAGTATGTTTTCAATTCTCGTTTGAGTATCATTCTGTAAGCCTTTCTGATGCGAGTTTTTCTTGAATTTCAGAGTGTTTCCAGTGTGGGCGTGTGTTTCTTTCAAACTGAGTATCTTTCTATCGTTTGAGTATGTTTACTATTGCACTTTGAGTATCTTTTCAATTCTCGTTTGAGTATCATTCTGTAAGACTTTCTGATGCGAGTTTTTCTTGAATTTCAGAGTGTTTCCAGTGTGGGCGTGTGTTTCTTTCAAACTGAGTATCTTTCTATCGTTTGAGTATGTTTACTATTGCACTTTGAGTATCTTTTCAATTCTCGTTTGAGTATCTTTCTGAACGGCTTTCGATGCGAGTTTTTCTTGAATTTGAGAGTGTTTCCAGTGTGGGCGTGTGTTTCTTTCAAACTGAGTATCTTTCTATCGTTTGAGTATGTTTACTATTGCACTTTGAGTATCTTTTCAATTCTCGTTTGAGTATCTTTCTGAACGGCTTTCGATGCGAGTTTTTCTTGAATTTGAGAGTGTTTCCAGTGTGGGCGTGTGTTTCTTTCAAACTGAGTATCTTTTTATCGTTTAAGTATGTTTACTATTGCACTTTGAGTATCTTTTCAATTCTCGTTTGAGTATCATTCTGTAAGCCTTTCTGATGCGAGTTTTTCTTATATTTGAGAGTGTTTCCAGTGTGGGCGTGTGTTTCTTTCAAACTGAGTATCTTTCTATCGTTTGAGTATGTTTACTATTGCACTTTGAGTATCTTTTCAATTCTCGTTTGAGTATGTTTCTGTAAGGCTTTCTGATGCGAGTTTCTCTTGAATTTGAGAGTGTTTCCAGTGTGGGCGTGTGTTTCTTTCAAACTGAGTATCTTTCTATCGTTTGAGTATGTTTACTATTGCACTTTGAGTATCTTTTCAATTCTCGTTTGAGTATCTTTCTGAACGGCTTTCGATGCGAGTTTTTCTTGAATTTGAGAGTGTTTCCAGTGTGGGCGTGTGTTTCTTTCAAACTGAGTATCTTTCTATCGTTTGAGTATGTTTACTATTGCACTTTGAGTATCTTTTCAATTCTCGTTTGAGTATCTTTCTGAACGGCTTTCGATGCGAGTTTTTCTTGAATTTGAGAGTGTTTCCAGTGTGGGCGTGTGTTTCTTTCAAACTGAGTATCTTTTTATCGTTTAAGTATGTTTACTATTGCACTTTGAGTATCTTTTCAATTCTCGTTTGAGTATGTTTCTGTATGGCTTTCTGATGCCAGTTTCTCTTGAATTTGAGAGTGTTTCCAGTGTGGGCGTGTGTTTCTTTCAAACTGAGTATCTTTCTATCGTTTGAGTATGTTTACTATTGCACTTTGAGTATTTTTTCAATTCTCGTTTGAGTATCATTCTGTAAGCCTTTCTGATGAGAGTTTTTCTTGAATTTCAGAGTGTTTCCAGTGTGGGCGTGTGTTTCTTTCAAACTGAGTATCTTTCTATCGTTTGAGTATGTTTACTATTGCACTTTGAGTATCTTTTCAATTCTCGTTTGAGTATCATTCTGTAAGCCTTTCTGATGCGAGTTTTTCTTGAATTTGAGAGTGTTTCCAGTGTGGGCGTGTGTTTCTTTCAAACTGAGTATCTTTCTATCGTTTGAGTATGTTTACTAGTGCACTTTGAGTATCTTTTCAATTCTCGTTTAAGTATGTTTCTGTAAGGCTTTCTGATGCTAGTTTCTCTTGAATTTCAGAGTGTTTCCAGTGTGGGCGTGTGTTTCTTTCAAACTGAGTATCTTTTTATCGTTTGAGTATGTTTACTATTGCACTTTGAGTATCTTTTCAATTCTCGTTTGAGTATCATTCTGTAAGCCTTTATGATGCGAGTTTCTCTTGAATTTGAGAGTGTTTCCAGTGTCGGCGTGTGTTTCTTTCAAACTTAGTATCTTTTTATCGTTTGAGTATGTTTACTATTGCACTTTGAGTATCTTTTCAATTCTCGTTTGAGTATCATTCTGTAAGCCTTTCTGATGTGAGTTTTTCTTATATTTGAGAGTGCTTCCAGTGTGGGCGTCTGTTTCTTTCAAACTGAGTATCTTTGTATCGTTTGAGTATGTTTACTATTGCACTTTGAGTATCTTTTCAATTCTCGTTTGAGTATCATTCTGTAAGCCTTTCTGATGCGAGTTTTTCTTATATTTGAGAGTGTTTCCAGTGTGGGCGTGTGTTTCTTTCAAACTGAGTATCTTTCTATCGTTTGAGTATGTTTACTATTGCACTTTGAGTATCTTTTCAATTCTCGTTTGAGTATGTTTCTGTAAGGCTTTCTGATGCGAGTTTCTCTTGAATTTGAGAGTGTTTCCAGTGTGGGCGTGTGTTTCTTTCAAACTGAGTATCTTTCTATCGTTTGAGTATGTTTACTATTGCACTTTGAGTATCTTTTCAATTCTCGTTTGAGTATCTTTCTGAACGGCTTTCGATGCGAGTTTTTCTTGAATTTGAGAGTGTTTCCAGTGTGGGCGTGTGTTTCTTTCAAACTGAGTATCTTTCTATCGTTTGAGTATGTTTACTATTGCACTTTGAGTATCTTTTCAATTCTCGTTTGAGTATCATTCTGTAAGCCTTTCTGATGCGAGTTTTTCTTGAATTTCAGAGTGTTTCCAGTGTGGGCGTGTGTTTCTTTCAAACTGAGTATCTTTCTATCGTTTTAGTATGTTTACTATTGCACTTTGAGTATCTTTTCAATTCTCGTTTGAGTATCATTCTGTAAGCCTTTCTGATGCGAGTTTTTCTTATATTTGAGAGTGTTTCCAGTGTGGGCGTGTGTTTCTTTCAAACTGAGTATCTTTCTATCGTTTGAGTATGTTTACTATTGCACTTAGAGTATCTTTTCAATTCTCGTTTGAGTATCTTTCTGAACGGCTTTCGATGCGAGTTTTTCTTGAATTTGAGAGTGTTTCCAGTGTGGGCGTGTGTTTCTTTCAAACTGAGTATCTTTCTATCGTTTGAGTATGTTTACTATTGCACTTTGAGTATCTTTTCAATTCTCGTTTGAGTATCATTCTGTAAGCCTTTCTGATGCGAGTTTTTCTTATATTTGAGAGTGTTTCCAATGTGGGCGTGTGTTTCTTTCAAACTGAGTATCTTTCTATCGTTTGAGTATGTTTACTATTGCACTTTGAGTATCTTTTCAATTCTCGTTTGAGTATCATTCTGTAAGCCTTTCTGATGCGAGTTTTTCTTGAATTTCAGAGTGTTTCCAGTGTGGGCGTGTGTTTCTTTCAAACTGAGTATCTTTCTATCGTTTGAGTATGTTTACTATTGCACTTTGAGTATCTTTTCAATTCTCGTTTGAGTATCATTCTGTAAGCCTTTCTGATGCGAGTTTTTCTTGAATTTGAGAGTGTTTCCAGTGTGGGCGTGTGTTTCTTTCAAACTGAGTATCTTTCTATCGTTTGAGTATGTTTACTAGTGCACTTTGAGTATCTTTTCAATTCTCGTTTAAGTATGTTTCTGTAAGGCTTTCTGATGCTAGTTTCTCTTGAATTTCAGAGTGTTTCCAGTGTGGGCGTGTGTTTCTTTCAAACTGAGTATCTTTTTATCGTTTGAGTATGTTTACTATTGCACTTTGAGTATCTTTTCAATTCTCGTTTGAGTATCATTCTGTAAGCCTTTCTGATGCGAGTTTTTCTTATATTTGAGAGTGTTTCCAGTGTGGGCGTGTGTTTCTTTCAAACTGAGTATCTTTCTATCGTTTGAGTATGTTTACTATTGCACTTTGAGTATCTTTTCAATTCTCGTTTGAGTATGTTTCTGTAAGGCTTTCTGATGCGAGTTTCTCTTGAATTTGAGAGTGTTTCCAGTGTGGGCGTGTGTTTCTTTCAAACTGAGTATCTTTCTATCGTTTGAGTATGTTTACTATTGCACTTTGAGTATCTTTTCAATTCTCGTTTGAGTATCTTTCTGAACGGCTTTCGATGCGAGTTTTTCTTGAATTTGAGAGTGTTTCCAGTGTGGGCGTGTGTTTCTTTCAAACTGAGTATCTTTCTATCGTTTTAGTATGTTTACTATTGCACTTTGAGTATCTTTTCAATTCTCGTTTGAGTATCATTCTGTAAGCCTTTCTGATGCGAGTTTTTCTTATATTTGAGAGTGTTTCCAGTGTGGGCGTGTGTTTCTTTCAAACTGAGTATCTTTCTATCGTTTGAGTATGTTTACTATTGCACTTTGAGTATCTTTTCAATTCTCGTTTGAGTATCTTTCTGAACGGCTTTCGATGCGAGTTTTTCTTGAATTTGAGAGTGTTTCCAGTGTGGGCGTGTGTTTCTTTCAAACTGAGTATCTTTCTATCGTTTGAGTATGTTTACTATTGCACTTTGAGTATCTTTTCAATTCTCGTTTGAGTATCATTCTGTAAGCCTTTCTGATGCGAGTTTTTCTTGAATTTCAGAGTGTTTCCAGTGTGGGCGTGTGTTTCTTTCAAACTGAGTATCTTTCTATCGTTTTAGTATGTTTACTATTGCACTTTGAGTATCTTTTCAATTCTCGTTTGAGTATCATTCTGTAAGCCTTTCTGATGCGAGTTTTTCTTATATTTGAGAGTGTTTCCAGTGTGGGCGTGTGTTTCTTTCAAACTGAGTATCTTTCTATCGTTTGAGTATGTTTACTATTGCACTTTGAGTATCTTTTCAATTCTCGTTTGAGTATCTTTCTGAACGGCTTTCGATGCGAGTTTTTCTTGAATTTGAGAGTGTTTCCAGTGTGGGCGTGTGTTTCTTTCAAACTGAGTATCTTTTTATCGTTTAAGTATGTTTACTATTGCACTTTGAGTATCTTTTCAATTCTCGTTTGAGTATCATTCTATAAGCCTTTCTGATGCGAGTTTTTCTTGAATTTCAGAGTGTTTCCAGTGTGGGCGTGTGTTTCTTTCAAACTGAGTATCTTTCTATCGTTTGAGTATGTTTACTATTGCACTTTGAGTATCTTTTCAATTCTCGTTTGAGTATCATTCTGTAAGGCTTTCTGATGCGAGTTTTTCTTGAATTTGAGATTGTTTCCAGTGTGGGCGTGTGTTTCTTTCAAACTGAGTATCTTTTTATCGTTTAAGTATGTTTACTATTGCACTTTGAGTATCTTTTCAATTCTCGTTTGAGTATGTTTCTGTATGGCTTTCTGATGCCAGTTTCTCTTGAATTTGAGAGTGTTTCCAGTGTGGGCGTGTGTTTCTTTCAAACTGAGTATCTTTCTATCGTTTGAGTATGTTTACTATTGCACTTTGAGTATTTTTTCAATTCTCGTTTGAGTATCATTCTGTAAGCCTTTCTGATGCGAGTTTTTCTTGAATTTCAGAGTGTTTCCAGTGTGGGCGTGTGTTTCTTTCAAACTGAGTATCTTTCTATCGTTTGAGTATGTTTACTATTGCACTTTGAGTATCTTTTCAATTCTCGTTTGAGTATCATTCTGTAAGCCTTTCTGATGCGAGTTTTTCTTGAATTTCAGAGTGTTTCCAGTGTGGGTGTGTGTTTCTTTCAAACTGAGTATCTTTCTATCGTTTGAGTATGTTTACTATTGCACTTTGAGTATCTTTTCAATTCTCGTTTGAGTATCTTTCTGAACGGCTTTCGATGCGAGTTTTTCTTGAATTTGAGAGTGTTTCCAGTGTGGGCGTGTGTTTCTTTCAAACTGAGTATCTTTCTATCGTTTGAGTATGTTTACTATTGCACTTTGAGTATCTTTTCAATTCTCGTTTGAGTATCATTCTGTAAGCCTTTCTGATGCGAGTTTTTCTTATATTTGAGAGTGTTTCCAATGTGGGCGTGTGTTTCTTTCAAACTGAGTATCTTTCTATCGTTTGAGTATGTTTACTATTGCACTTTGAGTATCTTTTCAATTCTCGTTTGAGTATCATTCTGTAAGCCTTTCTGATGCGAGTTTTTCTTGAATTTCAGAGTGTTTCCAGTGTGGGCGTGTGTTTCTTTCAAACTGAGTATCTTTCTATCGTTTGAGTATGTTTACTATTGCACTTTGAGTATCTTTTCAATTCTCGTTTGAGTATCATTCTGTAAGCCTTTCTGATGCGAGTTTTTCTTGAATTTGAGAGTGTTTCCAGTGTGGGCGTGTGTTTCTTTCAAACTGAGTATCTTTCTATCGTTTGAGTATGTTTACTAGTGCACTTTGAGTATCTTTTCAATTCTCGTTTAAGTATGTTTCTGTAAGGCTTTCTGATGCTAGTTTCTCTTGAATTTCAGAGTGTTTCCAGTGTGGGCGTGTGTTTCTTTCAAACTGAGTATCTTTTTATCGTTTGAGTATGTTTACTATTGCACTTTGAGTATCTTTTCAATTCTCGTTTGAGTATCATTCTGTAAGCCTTTATGATGCGAGTTTCTCTTGAATTTGAGAGTGTTTCCAGTGTCGGCGTGTGTTTCTTTCAAACTGAGTATCTTTTTATCGTTTGAGTATGTTTACTATTGCACTTTGAGTATCTTTTCAATTCTCGTTTGAGTATCATTCTGTAAGCCTTTCTGATGTGAGTTTTTCTTATATTTGAGAGTGCTTCCAGTGTGGGCGTCTGTTTCTTTCAAACTGAGTATCTTTGTATCGTTTGAGTATGTTTACTATTGCACTTTGAGTATCTTTTCAATTCTCGTTTGAGTATCATTCTGTAAGCCTTTCTGATGCGAGTTTTTCTTATATTTGAGAGTGTTTCCAGTGTGGGCGTGTGTTTCTTTCAAACTGAGTATCTTTCTATCGTTTGAGTATGTTTACTATTGCACTTTGAGTATCTTTTCAATTCTCGTTTGAGTATGTTTCTGTAAGGCTTTCTGATGCGAGTTTCTCTTGAATTTGAGAGTGTTTCCAGTGTGGGCGTGTGTTTCTTTCAAACTGAGTATCTTTCTATCGTTTGAGTATGTTTACTATTGCACTTTGAGTATCTTTTCAATTCTCGTTTGAGTATCTTTCTGAACGGCTTTCGATGCGAGTTTTTCTTGAATTTGAGAGTGTTTCCAGTGTGGGCGTGTGTTTCTTTCAAACTGAGTATCTTTCTATCGTTTGAGTATGTTTACTATTGCACTTTGAGTATCTTTTCAATTCTCGTTTGAGTATCATTCTGTAAGCCTTTCTGATGCGAGTTTTTCTTGAATTTCAGAGTGTTTCCAGTGTGGGCGTGTGTTTCTTTCAAACTGAGTATCTTTCTATCGTTTTAGTATGTTTACTATTGCACTTTGAGTATCTTTTCAATTCTCGTTTGAGTATCATTCTGTAAGCCTTTCTGATGCGAGTTTTTCTTATATTTGAGAGTGTTTCCAGTGTGGGCGTGTGTTTCTTTCAAACTGAGTATCTTTCTATCGTTTGAGTATGTTTACTATTGCACTTTGAGTATCTTTTCAATTCTCGTTTGAGTATCTTTCTGAACGGCTTTCGATGCGAGTTTTTCTTGAATTTGAGAGTGTTTCCAGTGTGGGCGTGTGTTTCTTTCAAACTGAGTATCTTTTTATCGTTTAAGTATGTTTACTATTGCACTTTGAGTATCTTTTCAATTCTCGTTTGAGTATGTTTCTGTATGGCTTTCTGATGCCAGTTTCTCTTGAATTTGAGAGTGTTTCCAGTGTGGGCGTGTGTTTCTTTCAAACTGAGTATCTTTCTATCGTTTGAGTATGTTTACTATTGCACTTTGAGTATTTTTTCAATTCTCGTTTGAGTATCATTCTGTAAGCCTTTCTGATGCGAGTTTTTCTTGAATTTCAGAGTGTTTCCAGTGTGGGCGTGTGTTTCTTTCAAACTGAGTATCTTTCTATCGTTTGAGTATGTTTACTATTGCACTTTGAGTATCTTTTCAATTCTCGTTTGAGTATCATTCTATAAGCCTTTCTGATGCGAGTTTTTCTTGAATTTTAGAGTGTTTCCAGTGTGGGCGTGTGTTTCTTTCAAACTGAGTATCTTTCTATCGTTTGAGTATGTTTACTATTGCACTTTGAGTATCTTTTCAATTCTCGTTTGAGTATCATTCTGTAAGGCTTTCTGATGCGAGTTTTTCTTGAATTTGAGATTGTTTCCAGTGTGGGCGTGTGTTTCTTTCAAACTGAGTATCTTTCTATCGTTTGAGTATGTTTACTAGTGCACTTTGAGTATCTTTTCAATTCTCGTTTGAGTATGTTTCTGTAAGGCTTTCTGATGCTAGTTTCTCTTGAATTTCAGAGTGTTTCCAGTGTGGGCGTGTGTTTCTTTCAAACTGAGTATCTTTTTATCGTTTGAGTATGTTTACTATTGCACTTTGAGTATCTTTTCAATTCTCGTTTGAGTATCATTCTGTAAGCCTTTATGATGCGAGTTTTTCTTGAATTTGAGAGTGTTTCCAGTGTGGGCGTGTGTTTCTTTCAAACTGAGTATCTTTTTATCGTTTGAGTATGTTTACTATTGCACTTTGAGTATCTTTTCAATTCTCGTTTGAGTATCATTCTGTAAGCCTTTCTGATGCGAGTTTTTCTTGAATTTGAGAGTGTTTCCAGTGTGGGCGTGTGTTTCTTTCAAACTGAGTATCTTTTTATCGTTTGAGTATGTTTACTATTGCACTTTGAGTATCTTTTCAATTCTCGTTTGAGTATCATTCTATAAGCCTTTCTGATGCGAGTTTTTCTTGAATTTGAGAGTGTTTCCAGTGTGGGCGTGTGTTTCTTTCAAACTGAGTATCTTTCTATCGTTTGAGTATGTTTACTATTGCACTTTGAGTATCTTTTCAATTCTCGTTTGAGTATGTTTCTGTAAGGCTTTCTGATGCGAGTTTCTCTTGAATTGGAGAGTGTTTCCAGTGTGGGCGTGTGTTCCTTTCAAACTGAGTATCTTTCTATCGTTTGAGTATGTTTACTATTGCACTTTGAGTATCTTTTCAATTCTCGTTTGAGTATCTTTCTGAACGGCTTTCGATGCGAGTTTTTCTTGAATTTGAGAGTGTTTCCAGTGTGGGCGTGTGTTTCTTTCAAACTGAGTATCTTTTTATCGTTTGAGTATGTTTACTATTGCACTTTGAGTATCTTTTCAATTCTCGTTTGAGTATCATTCTATAAGCCTTTCTGATGCGAGTTTTTCTTGAATTTGAGAGTGTTTCCAGTGTGGGCGTGTGTTTCTTTCAAACCGAGTATCTTTTTATCGTTTGAGTATGTTTACTATTGCACTTTGAGTATCTTTTCAATTCTCGTTTGAGTATGTTTCTATAAGGTTTTCTGATGCTAGTTTCTCTTGAATTTGAGAGTGTTTCCAGTGTGGGCGTGTGTTTCTTTCAAACTGAGTATCTTTCTATCGTTTGAGTATGTTTACTATTGCACTTTGAGTATCTTTTCAATTCTCGTTTGAGTATCATTCTGTAAGCCTTTCTGATGCGAGTTTTTCTTGAATTTGAGAGTGTTTCCAGTGTGGGCGTGTGTTTCTTTCAAACTGAGTATCTTTCTATCGTTTGAGTATGTTTACTATTGCACTTTGAGTATCTTTTCAATTCTCGTTTGAGTATCTTTCTGAACGGCTTTCGATGCGAGTTTTTCTTGAATTTGAGAGTGTTTCCAGTGTGGGCGTGTGTTTCTTTCAAACTGAGTATCTTTCTATCGTTTTAGTATGTTTACTATTGCACTTTGAGTATCTTTTCAATTCTCGTTTGAGTATCATTCTGTAAGCCTTTCTGATGCGAGTTTTTCTTATATTTGAGAGTGTTTCCAGTGTGGGCGTGTGTTTCTTTCAAACTGAGTATCTTTCTATCGTTTGAGTATGTTTACTATTGCACTTTGAGTATCTTTTCAATTCTCGTTTGAGTATCTTTCTGAACGGCTTTCGATGCGAGTTTTTCTTGAATTTGAGAGTGTTTCCAGTGTGGGCGTGTGTTTCTTTCAAACTGAGTATCTTTTTATCGTTTAAGTATGTTTACTATTGCACTTTGAGTATCTTTTCAATTCTCGTTTGAGTATGTTTCTGTATGGCTTTCTGATGCCAGTTTCTCTTGAATTTGAGAGTGTTTCCAGTGTGGGCGTGTGTTTCTTTCAAACCGAGTATCTTTTTATCGTTTGAGTATGTTTACTATTGCACTTTGAGTATCTTTTCAATTCTCGTTTGAGTATGTTTCTATAAGGTTTTCTGATGCTAGTTTCTCTTGAATTTGAGAGTGTTTCCAGTGTGGGCGTGTGTTTCTTTCAAACTGAGTATCTTTCTATCGTTTGAGTATGTTTACTATTGCACTTTGAGTATCTTTTCAATTCTCGTTTGAGTATCATTCTGTAAGCCTTTATGATGCGAGTTTTTCTTGAATTTGAGAGTGTTTCCAGTGTGGGCGTGTGTTTCTTTCAAACTGAGTATCTTTTTATCGTTTGAGTATGTTTACTATTGCACTTTGAGTATCTTTTCAATTCTCGTTTGAGTATCATTCTGTAAGCCTTTCTGATGCGAGTTTTTCTTGAATTTGAGAGTGTTTCCAGTGTGGGCGTGTGTTTCTTTCAAACTGAGTATCTTTTTATCGTTTGAGTATGTTTACTATTGCACTTTGAGTATCTTTTCAATTCTCGTTTGAGTAT
Organism: Argentina anserina; assembly: GCF_933775445.1. Taxonomy (NCBI): domain Eukaryota; kingdom Viridiplantae; phylum Streptophyta; class Magnoliopsida; order Rosales; family Rosaceae; genus Argentina; species Argentina anserina. The sequence continues at coordinate 325,597 of NW_026089442.1, forward strand.
CATTCTATAAGCCTTTCTGATGCGAGTTTTTCTTGAATTTGAGAGTGTTTCCAGTGTGGGCGTGTGTTTCTTTCAAACCGAGTATCTTTTTATCGTTTGAGTATGTTTACTATTGCACTTTGAGTATCTTTTCAATTCTCGTTTGAGTATGTTTCTATAAGGTTTTCTGATGCTAGTTTCTCTTGAATTTGAGAGTGTTTCCAGTGTGGGCGTGTGTTTCTTTCAAACTGAGTATCTTTCTATCGTTTGAGTATGTTTACTATTGCACTTTGAGTATCTTTTCAATTCTCGTTTGAGTATCATTCTGTAAGCCTTTCTGATGCGAGTTTTTCTTGAATTTGAGAGTGTTTCCAGTGTGGGCGTGTGTTTCTTTCAAACTGAGTATCTTTCTATCGTTTGAGTATGTTTACTATTGCACTTTGAGTATCTTTTCAATTCTCGTTTGAGTATCTTTCTGAACGGCTTTCGATGCGAGTTTTTCTTGAATTTGAGAGTGTTTCCAGTGTGGGCGTGTGTTTCTTTCAAACTGAGTATCTTTCTATCGTTTTAGTATGTTTACTATTGCACTTTGAGTATCTTTTCAATTCTCGTTTGAGTATCATTCTGTAAGCCTTTCTGATGCGAGTTTTTCTTATATTTGAGAGTGTTTCCAGTGTGGGCGTGTGTTTCTTTCAAACTGAGTATCTTTCTATCGTTTGAGTATGTTTACTATTGCACTTTGAGTATCTTTTCAATTCTCGTTTGAGTATCTTTCTGAACGGCTTTCGATGCGAGTTTTTCTTGAATTTGAGAGTGTTTCCAGTGTGGGCGTGTGTTTCTTTCAAACTGAGTATCTTTTTATCGTTTAAGTATGTTTACTATTGCACTTTGAGTATCTTTTCAATTCTCGTTTGAGTATGTTTCTGTATGGCTTTCTGATGCCAGTTTCTCTTGAATTTGAGAGTGTTTCCAGTGTGGGCGTGTGTTTCTTTCAAACTGAGTATCTTTCTATCGTTTGAGTATGTTTACTATTGCACTTTGAGTATCTTTTCAATTCTCGTTTGAGTATTATTCTGTAAGCCTTTCTGATGCGAGTTTTTCTTGAATTTCAGAGTGTTTCCAGTGTGGGCGTGTGTTTTTTTCAAACTGAGTATCTTTCTATCGTTTGAGTATGTTTACTATTGCACTTTGAGTATCTTTTCAATTCTCGTTTGAGTATGTTTCTGTAAGGCTTTCTGATGCGAGTTTCTCTTGAATTTGAGAGTGTTTCTAGTGTGGGCGTGTGTTTCTTTCAAACTGAGTATCTTTCTATCGTTTGAGTATGTTTACTATTGCACTTTGAGTATCTTTTCAATTCTCGTTTGAGTTTCATTCTGTAAGCCTTTCTGATGCGAGTTTTTCTTGAATTTGAGAGTGTTTCCAGTGTGGGCGTGTGTTTCTTTCAAACTGAGTATCTTTTTATCGTTTGAGTATGTTTACTATTGCACTTTGAGTATCTTTTCAATTCTCGTTTGAGTATGTTTCTATAAGGTTTTCTGATGCTAGTTTCTCTTGAATTTGAGAGTGTTTCCAGTGTGGGCGTGTGTTTCTTTCAAACTGAGTATCTTTCTATCGTTTGAGTATGTTTACTATTGCACTTTGAGTATCTTTTCAATTCTCGTTTGAGTATCATTCTGTAAGCCTTTCTGATGCGAGTTTTTCTTGAATTTGAGAGTGTTTCCAGTGTGGGCGTGTGTTTCTTTCAAACTGAGTATCTTTGTATCGTTTGAGTATGTTTACTATTGCACTTTGAGTATCTTTTCAATTCTCGTTTGAGTATCATTCTGTAAGCCTTTCTGATGCGAGTTTTTCTTGAATTTCAGAGTGTTTCCAGTGTGGGCGTGTGTTTCTTTCAAACGGAGTATCTTTTTATCGTTTGAGTATGTTTACTATTGCACTTTGAGTATCTTTTCAATTCTCGTTTGAGTATGTTTCTCTAAGGTTTTCTGTTGCTAGTTTCTCTTGAATTTGAGAGTGTTTCCAGTGTGGGCGTGTGTTTCTTTCAAACTGAGTATCTTTCTATCGTTTGGGTATGTTTACTATTACACTTTGAGTATCTTTTCAATTCTCGTTTGAGTATCTTTCTATAAGGTTTTCTGTTGCTAGTTTCTCTTGAATATGAGAGTGTTTCCAGTGTGGGCGTGTGTTTCTTTCAAACTGAGTATCTTTCTATCCTTTGAGTATGTTTACTATTGCACTTTGAGTATCTTTTCAATTCTCGTTTGAGTATCATTCTGTAAGCCTTTCTGATGCGAGTTTTTCTTGAATTTCAGAGTGTTTCCAGTGTGGGCGTGTGTTTCTTTCAAACTGAGTATCTTTCTATCGTTTGAGTATGTTTACTATTGCACTTTGAGTATCTTTTCAATTCTCGTTTGAGTATCATTCTGTAAGCCTTTCTGATGCGAGTTTTTCTTGAATTTCAGAGTGTTTCCAGTGTGGGCGTGTGTTTCTTTCAAACTGAGTATCTTTCTATCGTTTGTGTATGTTTATTATTGCACTTTGAGTATCTTTTCAATTCTCGTTTGAGTATCTTTCTATAAGGTTTTCTGTTGCTAGTTTCTCTTGAATATGAGAGTGTTTCCAGTGTGGGCGTGTGTTTCTTTCAAACTGAGTATCTTTCTATCCTTTGAGTATGTTTACTATTGCACTTTGAGTATCTTTTCAATTCTCGTTTGAGTATCATTCTGTAAGCCTTTCTGATGCGAGTTTTTCTTGAATTTCAGAGTGTTTCCAGTGTGGGCGTGTGTTTCTTTCAAACTGAGTATCTTTCTATCGTTTGAGTATGTTTACTATTGCACTTTGAGTATCTTTTCAATTCTCGTTTGAGTATCATTCTGTAAGCCTTTCTGATGCGAGTTTTTCTTGAATTTCAGAGTGTTTCCAGTGTGGGCGTGTGTTTCTTTCAAACTGAGTATCTTTCTATCGTTTAAGTATGTTTACTATTGCACTTTGAGTATCTTTTCAATTCTCGTTTTAGTATCATTCTGTAAGCCTTTCTGATGCGAGTTTTTCTTATATTTGAGAGTGCTTCCAGTGTGGGCGTGTGTTTCTTTCAAACTGAGTATCTTTCTATCGTTTGAGTATGTTTACTATTGCACTTTGAGTATCTTTTCAATTCTCGTTTGAGTATGTTTCTGTAAGGCTTTCTGATGTGAGTTTCTCTTGAATTTCAGAGTGTTTCCAGTGTGGGCGTGTGTTTCTTTCAAACTGAGTATCTTTCTATCGTTTGAGTATGTTTACTATTGCACTTTGAGTATCTTTTCAATTCTCGTTTGAGTATCATTCTGTAAGCCTTTCTGATGCGAGTTTTTTTTGAATTTGAGAGTGTTTCCAGTGTGGGCGTGTGTTTCTTTCAAACTGAGTATCTTTCTATCGTTTGAGTATGTTTACTATTGCACTTTGAGTATCTTTTCAATTCTCGTTTGAGTATCTTTCTGAACGGCTTTCGATGCGAGTTTTTCTTGAATTTGAGAGTGTTTCCAGTGTGGGCGTGTGTTTCTTTCAAACTGAGTATCTTTCTATCGTTTGAGTATGTTTACTATTGCAGTTTGAATATCTTTTCAATTCTCGTTTGAGTATCATTCTGTAAGCCTTTCTGATGCGAGTTTTTCTTATATTTGAGAGTGCTTCCAGTGTGGGCGTCTGTTTCTTTCAAACTGAGTATCTTTGTATCGTTTGAGTATGTTTACTATTGCACTTTGAGTATCTTTTCAATTCTCGTTTGAGTATCATTCTGTAAGCCTTTCTGATGCGAGTTTTTCTTATATTTGAGAGTGTTTCCAGTGTGGGCGTGTGTTTCTTTCAAACTGAGTATCTTTCTATCGTTTGAGTATGTTTACTATTGCACTTTGAGTATCTTTTCAATTCTCGTTTGAGTATCATTCTGTAAGCCTTTCTGATGCGAGTTTTTCTTATATTTGAGAGTGTTTCCAGTGTGGGCGTGTGTTTCTTTCAAACTGAGTATCTTTCTATCGTTTGAGTATGTTTACTATTGCACTTTGAGTATCTTTTCAATTCTCGTTTGAGTATCTTTCTGAACGGCTTTCGATGCGAGTTTTTCTTGAATTTGAGAGTGTTTCCAGTGTGGGCGTGTGTTTCTTTCAAACTGAGTATCTTTTTATCGTTTAACTATGTTTACTATTGCACTTTGAGTATCTTTTCAATTCTCGTTTGAGTATGTTTCTGTATGGCTTTCTGATGCCAGTTTCTCTTGAATTTGAGAGTGTTTCCAGTGTGGGCGTGTGTTTCTTTCAAACTGAGTATCTTTCTATCGTTTGAGTATGTTTACTATTGCACTTTGAGTATCTTTTCAATTCTCGTTTGAGTATCATTCTGTAAGCCTTTCTGATGCGAGTTTTTCTTGAATTTCAGAGTGTTTCCAGTGTGGGCGTGTGTTTCTTTCAAACTGAGTATCTTTCTATCGTTTAAGTATGTTTACTATTGCACTTTGAGTATCTTTTCAATTCTCGTTTGAGTATCATTCTGTAAGCCTTTCTGATGCGAGTTTTTCTTGAATTTGAGAGTGTTTCCAGTGTGGGCGTGTGTTTCTTTCAAACTGAGTATCTTTCTATCGTTTGAGTATGTTTACTATTGCACTTTGAGTATCTTTTCAATTCTCGTTTGAGTATCATTCTGTAAGCCTTTCTGATGCGAGTTTTTCTTATATTTGAGAGTGTTTCCAGTGTGGGCGTGTGTTTCTTTCAAACTGAGTATCTTTCTATCGTTTGAGTATGTTTACTATTGCACTTTGAGTATCTTTTCAATTCTCGTTTGAGTATCTTTCTGAACGGCTTTCGATGCGAGTTTTTCTTGAATTTGAGAGTGTTTCCAGTGTGGGCGTGTGTTTCTTTCAAACTGAGTATCTTTTTATCGTTTAAGTATGTTTACTATTGCACTTTGAGTATCTTTTCAATTCTCGTTTGAGTATGTTTCTGTATGGCTTTCTGATGCCAGTTTCTCTTGAATTTGAGAGTGTTTCCAGTGTGGGCGTGTGTTTCTTTCAAACTGAGTATCTTTCTATCGTTTGAGTATGTTTACTATTGCACTTTGAGTATCTTTTCAATTCTCGTTTGAGTATTATTCTGTAAGCCTTTCTGATGCGAGTTTTTCTTGAATTTCAGAGTGTTTCCAGTGTGGGCGTGTGTTTTTTTCAAACTGAGTATCTTTCTATCGTTTGAGTATGTTTACTATTGCACTTTGAGTATCTTTTCAATTCTCGTTTGAGTATGTTTCTGTAAGGCTTTCTGATGCGAGTTTTTCTTGAATTTGAGAGTGTTTCTAGTGTGGGCGTGTGTTTCTTTCAAACTGAGTATCTTTCTATCGTTTGAGTATGTTTACTATTGCACTTTGAGTATCTTTTCAATTCTCGTTTGAGTTTCATTCTGTAAGCCTTTCTGATGCGAGTTTTTCTTGAATTTGAGAGTGTTTCCAGTGTGGGCGTGTGTTTCTTTCAAACTGAGTATCTTTTTATCGTTTGAGTATGTTTACTATTGCACTTTGAGTATCTTTTCAATTCTCGTTTGAGTATGTTTCTATAAGGTTTTCTGATGCTAGTTTCTCTTGAATTTGAGAGTGTTTCCAGTGTGGGCGTGTGTTTCTTTCAAACTGAGTATCTTTCTATCGTTTGAGTATGTTTACTATTGCACTTTGAGTATCTTTTCAATTCTCGTTTGAGTATCATTCTGTAAGCCTTTCTGATGCGAGTTTTTCTTGAATTTGAGAGTGTTTCCAGTGTGGGCGTGTGTTTCTTTCAAACTGAGTATCTTTGTATCGTTTGAGTATGTTTACTATTGCACTTTGAGTATCTTTTCAATTCTCGTTTGAGTATCATTCTGTAAGCCTTTCTGATGCGAGTTTTTCTTGAATTTCAGAGTGTTTCCAGTGTGGGCGTGTGTTTCTTTCAAACGGAGTATCTTTTTATCGTTTGAGTATGTTTACTATTGCACTTTGAGTATCTTTTCAATTCTCGTTTGAGTATGTTTCTCTAAGGTTTTCTGTTGCTAGTTTCTCTTGAATTTGAGAGTGTTTCCAGTGTGGGCGTGTGTTTCTTTCAAACTGAGTATCTTTCTATCGTTTGGGTATGTTTACTATTACACTTTGAGTATCTTTTCAATTCTCGTTTGAGTATCTTTCTATAAGGTTTTCTGTTGCTAGTTTCTCTTGAATATGAGAGTGTTTCCAGTGTGGGCGTGTGTTTCTTTCAAACTGAGTATCTTTCTATCCTTTGAGTATGTTTACTATTGCACTTTGAGTATCTTTTCAATTCTCGTTTGAGTATCATTCTGTAAGCCTTTCTGATGCGAGTTTTTCTTGAATTTCAGAGTGTTTCCAGTGTGGGCGTGTGTTTCTTTCAAACTGAGTATCTTTCTATCGTTTGAGTATGTTTACTATTGCACTTTGAGTATCTTTTCAATTCTCGTTTGAGTATCATTCTGTAAGCCTTTCTGATGCGAGTTTTTCTTGAATTTCAGAGTGTTTCCAGTGTGGGCGTGTGTTTCTTTCAAACTGAGTATCTTTCTATCGTTTGTGTATGTTTATTATTGCACTTTGAGTATCTTTTCAATTCTCGTTTGAGTATCTTTCTATAAGGTTTTCTGTTGCTAGTTTCTCTTGAATATGAGAGTGTTTCCAGTGTGGGCGTGTGTTTCTTTCAAACTGAGTATCTTTCTATCCTTTGAGTATGTTTACTATTGCACTTTGAGTATCTTTTCAATTCTCGTTTGAGTATCATTCTGTAAGCCTTTCTAATGCGAGTTTTTCTTGAATTTCAGAGTGTTTCCAGTGTGGGCGTGTGTTTCTTTCAAACTGAGTATCTTTCTATCGTTTGAGTATGTTTACTATTGCACTTTGAGTATCTTTTCAATTCTCGTTTGAGTATCATTCTGTAAGCCTTTCTGATGCGAGTTTTTCTTGAATTTCAGAGTGTTTCCAGTGTGGGCGTGTGTTTCTTTCAAACTGAGTATCTTTCTATCGTTTAAGTATGTTTACTATTGCACTTTGAGTATCTTTTCAATTCTCGTTTTAGTATCATTCTGTAAGCCTTTCTGATGCGAGTTTTTCTTATATTTGAGAGTGCTTCCAGTGTGGGCGTGTGTTTCTTTCAAACTGAGTATCTTTCTATCGTTTGAGTATGTTTACTATTGCACTTTGAGTATCTTTTCAATTCTCGTTTGAGTATGTTTCTGTAAGGCTTTCTGATGTGAGTTTCTCTTGAATTTCAGAGTGTTTCCAGTGTGGGCGTGTGTTTCTTTCAAACTGAGTATCTTTCTATCGTTTGAGTATGTTTACTATTGCACTTTGAGTATCTTTTCAATTCTCGTTTGAGTATCATTCTGTAAGCCTTTCTGATGCGAGTTTTTTTTGAATTTGAGAGTGTTTCCAGTGTGGGCGTGTGTTTCTTTCAAACTGAGTATCTTTCTATCGTTTGAGTATGTTTACTATTGCACTTTGAGTATCTTTTCAATTCTCGTTTGAGTATCTTTCTGAACGGCTTTCGATGCGAGTTTTTCTTGAATTTGAGAGTGTTTCCAGTGTGGGCGTGTGTTTCTTTCAAACTGAGTATCTTTCTATCGTTTGAGTATGTTTACTATTGCAGTTTGAGTATCTTTTCAATTCTCGTTTGAGTATCATTCTGTAAGCCTTTCTGATGCGAGTTTTTCTTATATTTGAGAGTGCTTCCAGTGTGGGCGTCTGTTTCTTTCAAACTGAGTATCTTTGTATCGTTTGAGTATGTTTACTATTGCACTTTGAGTATCTTTTCAATTCTCGTTTGAGTATCATTCTGTAAGCCTTTCTGATGCGAGTTTTTCTTATATTTGAGAGTGTTTCCAGTGTGGGCGTGTGTTTCTTTCAAACTGAGTATCTTTCTATCGTTTGAGTATGTTTACTATTGCACTTTGAGTATCTTTTCAATTCTCGTTTGAGTATCTTTCTGTAAGCCTTTCTGATGCGAGTTTTTCTTATATTTGAGAGTGTTTCCAGTGTGGGCGTGTGTTTCTTTCAAACTGAGTATCTTTCTATCGTTTGAGTATGTTTACTATTGCACTTTGAGTATCTTTTCAATTCTCGTTTGAGTATCTTTCTGAACGGCTTTCGATGCGAGTTTTTCTTGAATTTGAGAGTGTTTCCAGTGTGGGCGTGTGTTTCTTTCAAACTGAGTATCTTTTTATCGTTTAACTATGTTTACTATTGCACTTTGAGTATCTTTTCAATTCTCGTTTGAGTATGTTTCTGTATGGCTTTCTGATGCCAGTTTCTCTTGAATTTGAGAGTGTTTCCAGTGTGGGCGTGTGTTTCTTTCAAACTGAGTATCTTTCTATCGTTTGAGTATGTTTACTATTGCACTTTGAGTATCTTTTCAATTCTCGTTTGAGTATCATTCTGTAAGCCTTTCTGATGCGAGTTTTTCTTGAATTTCAGAGTGTTTCCAGTGTGGGCGTGTGTTTCTTTCAAACTGAGTATCTTTCTATCGTTTAAGTATGTTTACTATTGCACTTTGAGTATCTTTTCAATTCTCGTTTGAGTATCATTCTGTAAGGCTTTCTGATGCGAGTTTTTCTTGAATTTGAGAGTGTTTCCAGTGTGGGCGTGTGTTTCTTTCAAACTGAGTATCTTTCTATCGTTTGAGTATGTTTACTATTGCACTTTGAGTATCTTTTCAATTCTCGTTTGAGTATCATTCTGTAAGCCTTTCTGATGCGAGTTTTTCTTATATTTCAGAGTGTTTCCAGTGTGGGCGTGTGTTTCTTTCAAACTGAGTATCTTTCTATCGTTTGAGTATGTTTACTATTGCACTTTGAGTATCTTTTCAATTCTCGTTTGAGTATCTTTCTGAACGGCTTTCGATGCGAGTTTTTCTTGAATTTGAGAGTGTTTCCAGTGTGGGCGTGTGTTTCTTTCAAACTGAGTATCTTTTTATCGTTTAAGTATGTTTACTATTGCACTTTGAGTATCTTTTCAATTCTCGTTTGAGTATGTTTCTGTATGGCTTTCTGATGCCAGTTTCTCTTGAATTTGAGAGTGTTTCCAGTGTGGGCGTGTGTTTCTTTCAAACTGAGTATCTTTCTATCGTTTGAGTATGTTTACTATTGCACTTTGAGTATCTTTTCAATTCTCGTTTGAGTATCATTCTGTAAGCCTTTCTGATGCGAGTTTTTCTTGAATTTCAGAGTGTTTCCAGTGTGGGCGTGTGTTTTTTTCAAACTGAGTATCTTTCTATCGTTTGAGTATGTTTACTATTGCACTTTGAGTATCTTTTCAATTCTCGTTTGAGTATGTTTCTGTAAGGCTTTCTGATGCGAGTTTCTCTTGAATTTGAGAGTGTTTCTAGTGTGGGCGTGTGTTTCTTTCAAACTGAGTATCTTTCTATCGTTTGAGTATGTTTACTATTGCACTTTGAGTATCTTTTCAATTCTCGTTTGAGTTTCATTCTGTAAGCCTTTCTGATGCGAGTTTTTCTTGAATTTGAGAGTGTTTCCAGTGTGGGCGTGTGTTTCTTTCAAACTGAGTATCTTTTTATCGTTTGAGTATGTTTACTATTGCACTTTGAGTATCTTTTCAATTCTCGTTTGAGTATGTTTCTATAAGGTTTTCTGATGCTAGTTTCTCTTGAATTTGAGAGTGTTTCCAGTGTGGGCGTGTGTTTCTTTCAAACTGAGTATCTTTCTATCGTTTGAGTATGTTTACTATTGCACTTTGAGTATCTTTTCAATTCTCGTTTGAGTATCATTCTGTAAGCCTTTCTGATGCGAGTTTTTCTTGAATTTGAGAGTGTTTCCAGTGTGGGCGTGTGTTTCTTTCAAACTGAGTATCTTTGTATCGTTTGAGTATGTTTACTATTGCACTTTGAGTATCTTTTCAATTCTCGTTTGAGTATCATTCTGTAAGCCTTTCTGATGCGAGTTTTTCTTGAATTTCAGAGTGTTTCCAGTGTGGGCGTGTGTTTCTTTCAAACGGAGTATCTTTTTATCGTTTGAGTATGTTTACTATTGCACTTTGAGTATCTTTTCAATTCTCGTTTGAGTATGTTTCTCTAAGGTTTTCTGTTGCTAGTTTCTCTTGAATTTGAGAGTGTTTCCAGTGTGGGCGTGTGTTTCTTTCAAACTGAGTATCTTTCTATCGTTTGGGTATGTTTACTATTACACTTTGAGTATCTTTTCAATTCTCGTTTGAGTATGTTTCTGTAAGGCTTTCTGATGCTAGTTTCTCTTGAATTTGAGAGTGTTTCCAGTGTGGGCGTGTGTTTCTTTCAAACTGAGTATCTTTCTATCGTTTGAGTATGTTTACTATTGCACTTTGAGTATCTTTTCAATTCTCGTTTGAGTATCTTTCTATAAGGTTTTCTGTTGCTAGTTTCTCTTGAATATGAGAGTGTTTCCAGTGTGGGCGTGTGTTTCTTTCAAACTGAGTATCTTTCTATCCTTTGAGTATGTTTACTATTGCACTTTGAGTATCTTTTCAATTCTCGTTTGAGTATCATTCTGTAAGCCTTTCTGATGCGAGTTTTTCTTGAATTTCAGAGTGTTTCCAGTGTGGGCGTGTGTTTCTTTCAAACTGAGTATCTTTCTATCGTTTGAGTATGTTTACTATTGCACTTTGAGTATCTTTTCAATTCTCGTTTGAGTATCATTCTGTAAGCCTTTCTGATGCGAGTTTTTCTTGAATTTCAGAGTGTTTCCAGTGTGGGCGTGTGTTTCTTTCAAACTGAGTATCTTTCTATCGTTTGTGTATGTTTATTATTGCACTTTGAGTATCTTTTCAATTCTCGTTTGAGTATCTTTCTATAAGGTTTTCTGTTGCTAGTTTCTCTTGAATATGAGAGTGTTTCCAGTGTGGGCATGTGTTTCTTTCAAACTGAGTATCTTTCTATCCTTTGAGTATGTTTACTATTGCACTTTGAGTATCTTTTCAATTCTCGTTTGAGTATCATTCTGTAAGCCTTTCTGATGCGAGTTTTTCTTGAATTTCAGAGTGTTTCCAGTGTGGGCGTGTGTTTCTTTCAAACTGAGTATCTTTCTATCGTTTGAGTATGTTTACTATTGCACTTTGAGTATCTTTTCAATTCTCGTTTGAGTATCATTCTGTAAGCCTTTCTGATGCGAGTTTTTCTTGAATTTCAGAGTGTTTCCAGTGTGGGCGTGTGTTTCTTTCAAACTGAGTATCTTTCTATCGTTTAAGTATGTTTACTATTGCACTTTGAGTATCTTTTCAATTCTCGTTTGAGTATCATTCTGTAAGCCTTTCTGATGCGAGTTTTTCTTATATTTGAGAGTGCTTCCAGTGTGGGCGTGTGTTTCTTTCAAACTGAGTATCTTTCTATCGTTTGAGTATGTTTACTATTGCACTTTGAGTATCTTTTCAATTCTCGTTTGAGTATGTTTCTGTAAGGCTTTCTGATGTGAGTTTCTCTTGAATTTCAGAGTGTTTCCAGTGTGGGCGTGTGTTTCTTTCAAACTGAGTATCTTTCTATCGTTTGAGTATGTTTACTATTGCACTTTGAGTATCTTTTCAATTCTCGTTTGAGTATCATTCTGTAAGCCTTTCTGATGCGAGTTTTTTTTGAATTTGAGAGTGTTTCCAGTGTGGGCGTGTGTTTCTTTCAAACTGAGTATCTTTCTATCGTTTGAGTATGTTTACTATTGCACTTTGAGTATCTTTTCAATTCTCGTTTGAGTATCTTTCTGAACGGCTTTCGATGCGAGTTTTTCTTGAATTTGAGAGTGTTTCCAGTGTGGGCGTGTGTTTCTTTCAAACTGAGTATCTTTCTATCGTTTGAGTATGTTTACTATTGCACTTTGAGTATCTTTTCAATTCTCGTTTGAGTATCATTCTGTAAGCCTTTCTGATGCGAGTTTTTCTTGAATTTCAGAGTGTTTCCAGTGTGGGCGTGTGTTTCTTTCAAACTGAGTATCTTTCTATCGTTTAAGTATGTTTACTATTGCACTTTGAGTATCTTTTCAATTCTCGTTTGAGTATCATTCTGTAAGCCTTTCTGATGCGAGTTTTTCTTGAATTTGAGAGTGTTTCCAGTGTGGGCGTGTGTTTCTTTCAAACTGAGTATCTTTCTATCGTTTGAGTATGTTTACTATTGCACTTTGAGTATCTTTTCAATTCTCGTTTGAGTATCATTCTGTAAGCCTTTCTGATGCGAGTTTTTCTTGAATTTGAGAGTGTTTCCAGTGTGGGCGTGTGTTTCTTTCAAACTGAGTATCTTTCTATCGTTTGAGTATGTTTACTATTGCACTTTGAGTATCTTTTCAATTCTCGTTTGAGTATCATTCTGTAAGCCTTTCTGATGCGAGTTTTTCCTGAATTTGAGAGTGTTTCCAGTGTGGGCGTGTGTTTCTTTCAAACTGAGTATCTTTTTATCGTTTGAGTATGTTTACTATTGCACTTTGAGTATCTTTTCAATTCTCGTTTGAGTATCTTTCTATAAGGTTTTCTGATGCTAGTTTCTCTTGAATTTGAGAGTGTTTCCAGTGTGGGCGTGTGTTTCTTTCAAACTGAGTATCTTTCTATCGTTTGAGTATGTTTACTATTGCAGTTTGAGTATCTTTTCAATTCTCGTTTGAGTATCATTCTGTAAGCCTTTCTGATGCGAGTTTTTCTTATATTTGAGAGTGCTTCCAGTGTGGGCGTCTGTTTCTTTCAAACTGAGTATCTTTGTATCGTTTGAGTATGTTTACTATTGCACTTTGAGTATCTTTTCAATTCTCGTTTGAGTATCATTCTGTAAGCCTTTCTGATGCGAGTTTTTCTTATATTTGAGAGTGTTTCCAGTGTGGGCGTGTGTTTCTTTCAAACTGAGTATCTTTCTATCGTTTGAGTATGTTTACTATTGCACTTTGAGTATCTTTTCAATTCTCGTTTGAGTATCATTCTGTAAGCCTTTCTGATGCGAGTTTTTCTTATATTTGAGAGTGTTTCCAGTGTGGGCGTGTGTTTCTTTCAAACTGAGTATCTTTCTATCGTTTGAGTATGTTTACTATTGCACTTTGAGTATCTTTTCAATTCTCGTTTGAGTATCTTTCTGAACGGCTTTCGATGCGAGTTTTTCTTGAATTTGAGAGTGTTTCCAGTGTGGGCGTGTGTTTCTTTCAAACTGAGTATCTTATTATCGTTTAACTATGTTTACTATTGCACTTTGAGTATCTTTTCAATTCTCGTTTGAGTATGTTTCTGTATGGCTTTCTGATGCCAGTTTCTCTTGAATTTGAGAGTGTTTCCAGTGTGGGCGTGTGTTTCTTTCAAACTGAGTATCTTTCTATCGTTTGAGTATGTTTACTATTGCACTTTGAGTATCTTTTCAATTCTCGTTTGAGTATCATTCTGTAAGCCTTTCTGATGCGAGTTTTTCTTGAATTTCAGAGTGTTTCCAGTGTGGGCGTGTGTTTCTTTCAAACTGAGTATCTTTCTATCGTTTAAGTATGTTTACTATTGCACTTTGAGTATCTTTTCAATTCTCGTTTGAGTATCATTCTGTAAGCCTTTCTGATGCGAGTTTTTCTTGAATTTGAGAGTGTTTCCAGTGTGGGCGTGTGTTTCTTTCAAACTGAGTATCTTTCTATCGTTTGAGTATGTTTACTATTGCACTTTGAGTATCTTTTCAATTCTCGTTTGAGTATCATTCTGTAAGCCTTTCTGATGCGAGTTTTTCTTGAATTTGAGAGTGTTTCCAGTGTGGGCGTGTGTTTCTTTCAAACTGAGTATCTTTCTATCGTTTGAGTATGTTTACTATTGCACTTTGAGTATCTTTTCAATTCTCGTTTGAGTATCATTCTGTAAGCCTTTCTGATGCGAGTTTTTCTTGAATTTCAGAGTGTTTCCAGTGTGGGCGTGTGTTTCTTTCAAACTGAGTATCTTTCTATCGTTTGAGTATGTTTACTATTGCACTTTGAGTATCTTTTCAATTCTCGTTTGAGTATCATTCTGTAAGCCTTTCTGATGCGAGTTTTTCTTATATTTGAGAGTGCTTCCAGTGTGGGCGTCTGTTTCTTTCAAACTGAGTAACTTTGTATCGTTTGAGTATGTTTACTATTGCACTTTGAGTATCTTTTCAATTCTCGTTTGAGTATGTTTCTGTAAGGCTTTCTGATGCGAGTTTCTCTTGAATTTGAGAGTGTTTCCAGTGTGGGCGTGTGTTTCTTTCAAACTGAGTATGTTTCTATCGTTTGAGTATGTTTACTATTGCACTTTGAGTATCTTTTCAATTCTCGTTTGAGTATCATTCTGTAAGCCTTTCTGATGCGAGTTTTTCTTATATTTGAGAGTGTTTCCAGTGTGGGCGTGTGTTTCTTTCAAACCGAGTATCTTTCTATCGTTTGAGTATGTTTACTATTGCACTTTGAGTATCTTTTCAATTCTCGTTTGAGTATCATTCTGTAAGCCTTTCTGATGCGAGTTTTTCTTATATTTGAGAGTGTTTCCAGTGTGGGCGTGTGTTTCTTTAAAACTGAGTATCTTTCTATCGTTTGAGTATGTTTACTATTGCACTTTGAGTATCTTTTCAATTCTCGTTTGAGTATCATTCTGTAAGCCTTTCTGATGCGAGTTTTTCTTATATTTGACAGTGTTTCCAGTGTGGGCGTGTGTTTCTTTCAAACTGAGTATCTTTCTATCGTTTGAGTATGTTTACTATTGCACTTTGAGTATCTTTTCAATTCTCGTTTGAGTATGTTTCTGAACGGCTTTCGATGCGAGTTTTTCTTGAATTTGAGAGTGTTTCCAGTGTGGGCGTGTGTTTCTTTCAAACTGAGTATCTTTTTATCGTTTAACTATGTTTACTATTGCACTTTGAGTATCTTTTCAATTCTCGTTTGAGTATGTTTCTGTATGGCTTTCTGATGCCAGTTTCTCTTGAATTTGAGAGTGTTTCCAGTGTGGGCGTGTGTTTCTTTCAAACTGAGTATCTCTCTATCGTTTGAGTATGTTTACTATTGCACTTTGAGTATCTTTTCAATTCTCGTTTGAGTATCATTCTGTAAGCCTTTCTGATGCGAGTTTTTCTTGAATTTCAGAGTGTTTCCAGTGTGGGCGTGTGTTTCTTTCAAACTGAGTATCTTTCTATCGTTTGAGTATGTTTACTATTGCACTTTGAGTATCTTTTCAATTCTCGTTTGAGTATCATTCTGTAAGCCTTTCTGATGCGAGTTTTTCTTGAATTTGAGAGTGTTTCCAGTGTGGGCGTGTGTTTCTTTCAAACTGAGTATCTTTCTATCGTTTGAGTATGTTTACTATTGCACTTTGAGTATCTTTTCAATTCTCGTTTGAGTATGTTTCTGTAAGGCTTTCTGATGCGAGTTTCTCTTGAATTTGAGATTGTTTCCAGTGTGGGCGTGTGTTTCTTTCAAACTGAGTATCTTTCTATCGTTTGAGTATGTTTACTATTGCACTTTGAGTATCTTTTCAATTCTCGTTTGAGTATCATTCTGTAAGCCTTTCTGATGCGAGTTTTTCTTGAATTTGAGAGTGTTTCCAGTGTGGGCGTGTGTTTCTTTCAAACTGAGTATCTTTTTATCGTTTGAGTATGTTTACTATTGCACTTTGAGTATCTTTTCAATTCTCGTTTGAGTATGTTTCTATAAGGTTTTCTGATGCTAGTTTCTCTTGAATTTGAGAGTGTTTCCAGTGTGGGCGTGTGTTTCTTTCAAACTGAGTATCTTTCTATCGTTTGAGTATGTTTACTATTGCACTTTGAGTATCTTTTCAATTCTCGTTTGAGTATCATTCTGTAAGCCTTTCTGATGCGAGTTTTTCTTGAATTTGAGAGTGTTTCCAGTGTGGGCGTGTGTTTCTTTCAAACTGAGTATCTTTGTATCGTTTGAGTATGTTTACTATTGCACTTTGAGTATCTTTTCAATTCTCGTTTGAGTATCTTTCTGTAAGCCTTTCTGATGCGAGTTTTTCTTGAATTTCAGAGTGTTTCCAGTGTGGGAGTGTGTTTCTTTCAAACTGAGTATCTTTTTATCGTTTGAGTATGTTTACTATTGCACTTTGAGTATCTTTTCAATTCTCGTTTGAGTATGTTTCTGTAAGGCTTTCTGATGCTAGTTTCTCTTGAATTTGAGAGTGTTTCCAGTGTGGGCGTGTGTTTCTTTCAAACTGAGTATCTTTCTATCGTTTGAGTATGTTTACTATTGCACTTTGAGTATCTTTTCAATTCTCGTTTGAGTATCTTTCTGTAAGCCTTTCTGATGCGAGTTTTTCTTATATTTGAGAGTGTTTCCAGTGTGGGCGTGTGTTTCTTTCCAACTGAGTATCTTTTTATCGTTTGAGTATGTTTACTATTGCACTTTGAGTATCTTTTCAATTCTCGTTTGAGTATGTTTCTATAAGGTTTTCTGATGTGAGTTTCTCTTGAATTTGAGAGTGTTTCCAGTGTCGGCGTGTGTTTCTTTCAAACTGAGTATCTTTTTATCGTTTGAGTATGTTTACTATTGCACTTTGAGTATCTTTTCAATTCTCGTTTGAGTATGTTTCTATAAGGTTTTCTGATGCGAGTTTCTCTTGAATTTGAGAGTGTTTCCAGTGTCGGCGTGTGTTTCTTTCAAACTGAGTATCTTTTTATCGTTTGAGTATGTTTACTATTGCACTTTGAGTATCTTTTCAATTCTCGTTTGAGTATGTTTCTATAAGGTTTTCTGATGCTAGTTTCTCTTGAATTTCAGAGTGTTTCCAGTGTGGGCGTGTGTTTCTTTCAAACTGAGTATCTTTCTATCGTTTGACTATGTTTACTATTGCACTTTGAGTATATTTTCAATTCTCGTTTGAGTATCATTCTGTAAGCCTTTCTGATGCGAGTTTTTCCTGAATTTGAGAGTGTTTCCAGTGTGGGCGTGTGTTTCTTTCAAACTGAGTATCTTTTTATCGTTTGAGTATGTTTACTATTGCACTTTGAGTATCTTTTCAATTCTCGTTTGAGTATCTTTCTATAAGGTTTTCTGATGCTAGTTTCTCTTGAATTTGAGAGTGTTTCCAGTGTGGGCGTGTGTTTCTTTCAAACTGAGTATCTTTCTATCGTTTGAGTATGTTTACTATTGCACTTTGAGTATCTTTTCAATTCTCGTTTGAGTATCATTCTGTAAGCCTTTCTGATGCGAGTTTTTCTTGAATTTGAGAGTGTTTCCAGTGTGGGCGTGTGTTTCTTTCAAACTGAGTATCTTTCTATCGTTTGAGTATGTTTACTATTGCACTTTGAGTATCTGTTCAATTCTCGTTTGAGTATCATTCTGTAAGCCTTTCTGATGCGAGTTTTTCTTGAATTTCAGAGTGTTTCCAGTGTGGGCGTGTGTTTCTTTCAAACTGAGTATCTTTTTATCGTTTGAGTATGTTTACTATTGCACTTTGAGTATCTTTTCAATTCTCGTTTGAGTATGTTTCTGTAAGGCTTTCTGATGCTAGTTTCTCTTGAATTTGAGAGTGTTTCCAGTGTGGGCGTGTGTTTCTTTCAAACTGAGTATCTTTCTATCGTTTGAGTATGTTTACTATTGCACTTTGAGTATCTTTTCAATTCTCGTTTGAGTATCTTTCTATAAGGTTTTCTGTTGCTAGTTTCTCTTGAATATGAGAGTGTTTCCAGTGTGGGCGTGTGTTTCTTTCAAACTGAGTATCTTTCTATCCTTTGAGTATGTTTACTATTGCACTTTGAGTATCTTTTCAATTCTCGTTTGAGTATGTTTCTATAAGGTTTTCTGATGCGAGTTTCTCTTGAATTTGAGAGTGTTTCCAGTGTCGGCGTGTGTTTCTTTCAAACTGAGTATCTTTTTATCGTTTGAGTATGTTTACTATTGCACTTTGAGTATCTTTTCAATTCTCGTTTGAGTATGTTTCTATAAGGTTTTCTGATGCTAGTTTCTCTTGAATTTCAGAGTGTTTCCAGTGTGGGCGTGTGTTTCTTTCAAACTGAGTATCTTTCTATCGTTTGAGTATGTTTACTATTGCACTTTGAGTATATTTTCAATTCTCGTTTGAGTATCATTCTGTAAGCCTTTCTGATGCGAGTTTTTCCTGAATTTGAGAGTGTTTCCAGTGTGGGTGTGTGTTTCTTTCAAACTGAGTATCTTTTTATCGTTTGAGTATGTTTACTATTGCACTTTGAGTATCTTTTCAATTCTCGTTTGAGTATCTTTCTATAAGGTTTTCTGATGCTAGTTTCTCTTGAATTTGAGAGTGTTTCCAGTGTGGGCGTGTGTTTCTTTCAAACTGAGTATCTTTCTATCGTTTGAGTATGTTTACTATTGCACTTTGAGAATCTTTTCAATTCTCGTTTGAGTATCATTCTGTAAGCCTTTCTGATGCGAGTTTTTCTTGAATTTGAGAGTGTTTCCAGTGTGGGCGTGTGTTTCTTTCAAACTGAGTATCTTTTTATCGTTTGAGTATGTTTACTATTGCACTTTGAGTATCTTTTCAATTCTCGTTTGAGTATGTTTCTATAAGGTTTTCTGATGCTAGTTTCTCTTGAATTTGAGAGTGTTTCCAGTGTGGGCGTGTGTTTCTTTCAAACTGAGTATCTTTCTATCGTTTGAGTATGTTTACTATTGCACTTTGAGTATCTTTTCAATTCTCGTTTGAGTATCATTCTGTAAGCCTTTCTGATGCGAGTTTTTCTTGAATTTCAGAGTGTTTCCAGTGTGGGCGTGTGTTTCTTTCAAACTGAGTATCTTTCTATCGTTTGAGTATGTTTACTATTGCACTTTGAGTATCTTTTCAATTCTCGTTTGAGTATCTTTCTGAACGGCTTTCGATGCGAGTTTTTCTTGAATTTGAGAGTGTTTCCAGTGTGGGCGTGTGTTTCTTTCAAACGGAGTATCTTTCTATCGTTTGAGTATGTTTACTATTGCACTTTGAGTATCTTTTCAATTCTCGTTTGAGTATCATTCTGTAAGCCTTTCTGATGCGAGTTTTTCTTATATTTGAGAGTGTTTCCAGTGTGGGCGTGTGTTTCTTTCAAACTGAGTATCTTTCTATCGTTTGAGTATGTTTACTATTGCACTTTGAGTATCTTTTCAATTCTCTGATAGGAGCACAAAGTGTGACGTTCTTAATGTTTATATGCCCTATTCTTATGCTTTGTTACTTCCTATTTAGTTGTTTTAGGTTCATATTTGTCATATGTATGTTTTAGGTAGAGCTATTTCGAATTTAGATGATTTGATGATGAAATTGTGCTAAGTGTTAGAACTCCTGATTGAGCTAGGATTCCTTACTCGACTAGGACTCTACTTTCCTATTTTCATTCTTTCCTATTTCTTAATCGACGATTTCTTTTCAGGAAAGACAAATCATATTTGGAAAGAAAGGAGAGTTGCCGAGTTGCATTCCTAGTTGAACAAGGAAATCATATTCGAGTTGAAGAAGGAGAAGAGGAGGCCGGCCTAGCTACTCCTAGTAGGACCAAGATTGTTGCCGAGCTGCCCTTTAGTGATCTCCCTATTGGACTTGGTTTCCTACATCAAGTTGGATATGGAATACATAAATCAAATCCATAACAAAGAGGATTTCAGTTTCCCAATTGGATTCTATTTCCTTTTGGCACAGCAAGAAGGCTTCTTAAACCTCTATATATAGAGGCCGGCCTCTCCATTCAGCAACATCATCAGCCCTACACACAAACACAGCCATAAGCTCTGCCGAATTCATCCTTCACCATTCCAAGAAATCCTAAAACCGATTCCATCATTCCCCACCAATCAATAGCCTTCAAACACGCTTGTGAAGAAGGTTTCATCCATAGAAGTCTCGGCTACACTTGTGGATTGCTTGATTTATAAAGTGTAACCATGATTCACTCTTGTTTAAATTCGGTTTTGGTTTTGTTCTTGTTCTTGGATGAGTATGCGATTTGTGTAGAGTAAACTTGTTTCAATTTTGTCTATGAGATAGTTACTTGTTTCAAATTATATAAGGTTGCGATTTTAGGTTTTTGGTTTTATGAATTTTGGTTTCTGTCGTGCCTTGTTATTGAATGATTTCGATATCTATATGTTATGTATACGCTTGTAGCATGATATTTAGGTTGTTGGATTTATGACTTATGCTATGAACATGTTTATCTTTTCTATGTGATTTTCGAAATTGCATGATTGGGGGTTAAGTAGGTGACATGCTTAATGAATTCAATATGCGTGGCTTTGGAATTGCATGGTAGGATAAGTATGTTAGATTTCGATTAAGACCGCTTGGAATGAATCGAATGTGTTAAGTGTCTATGTGTTTAGGTTACTGCTTAGGACCCTAATTGCATGATCCAACCTTAATTGTTTATGAACTAATCTCGGCAAGACTCTTAAAGGAGAACTAGAACTTGATTTTCGTTAGCTTTATATGATTTGTTGTGGTGATTGCTTATGTGTTGGTTGGTTGATCACATGTATATATTAGTTTAGGTTTTATTTTCTGTTTTTATCTTTGATACCGATCATATAAATCAAATCTTTTATATCTTTATGAATTCGTGTAAGTATTGTGATCCTAAGCCCTGGCTGGATCCCCGGTTTGTGAACGATACCCTCTTGCTTTATACTACTAACGATGCTTACAGGGTTAAATATTGATGTCGAGTAATCGAGCAATCATCATTCTCGTTTGAGTATCTTTCTGAACGGCTTTCGATGCGAGTTTTTCTTGAATTTGAGAGTGTTTCCAGTGTGGGCGTGTGTTTCTTTCAAACTGAGTATCTTTCTATCGTTTGAGTATGTTTACTATTGCACTTTGAGTATCTTTTCAATTCTCGTTTGAGTATCATTCTGTAAGCCTTTCTGATGCGAGTTTTTCTTATATTTGAGAGTGCTTCCAGTGTGGGCGTCTGTTTCTTTCAAACTGAGTATCTTTGTATCGTTTGAGTATGTTTACTATTGCACTTTGAGTATCTTTTCAATTCTCGTTTGAGTATCTTTCTGAACGGCTTTCGATGCCAGTTTCTCTTGAATATCAGAGTGTTTCCAGTGTGGGCGTGTGTTTCTTTCAAACTGAGTATCTTTCTATCCTTTGAGTATGTTTACTATTGCACTTTGAGTATCTTTTCAATTCTCGTTTGAGTATGTTTCTATAAGGTTTTCTGATGCGAGTTCTCTTGAATTTGAGAGTGTTTCCAGTGTGGGCGTGTGTTTCTTTCAAACTGAGTATCTTTTTATCGTTTGAGTATGTTTACTATTGCACTTTGAGTATCTTTTCAATTCTCGTTTGAGTATGTTTCTGTAAGGCTTTCTGATGCGAGTTTCTCTTGAATTTTAGAGTGTTTCCAGTGTGGGCGTGTGTTTCTTTCAAACTGAGTATCTTTCTATCGTTTGAGTATGTTTACTATTGCACTTTGAGTATCTTTTCAATTCTCGTTTGAGTATGTTTTTGTAAGGCTTTCTGATGCGAGTTTCTCTTGAATTGGAGAGCGTTTCCAGTGTGGGCGTGTGTTCCTTTCAAACTGAGTATCTTTCTATCGTTTCAGTATGTTTACTATTGCACTTTGAGTATCTTTTCAATTCTCGTTTGAGTATCATTCTGTAAGCCTTTCTGATGCGAGTTTTTCTTGAATTTGAGAGCGTTTCCAGTGTGGGCGTGTGTTTCTTTCAAACTGAGTATCTTTCTATCGTTTGAGTAGGTTTACTATTGCACTTTGAGTATCTTTTCAATTCTCGTTTGAGTATCTTTCTGAACGGCTTTCGATGCGAGTTTTTCTTGAATTTCAGAGTGTTTCCAGTGTGGGCGTGTGTTTCTTTCAAACTGAGTATCTTTTTATCGTTTGAGTATGTTTACTATTGCACTTTGAGTATCTTTTCAATTCTCGTTTGAGTATGTTTCTATAAGGTTTTCTGATGCTAGTTTCTCTTGAATTTGAGAGTGTTTCCAGTGTGGGCGTGTGTTTCTTTCAAACTGAGTATCTTTCTATCGTTTGAGTATGTTTACTATTGCACTTTGAGTATCTTTTGAATTCTCGTTTGAGTATCATTCTGTAAGCCTTTCTGATGCGAGTTTTTCTTATATTTAAGAGTGTTTCCAGTGTGGGCGTGTGTTTCTTTCAAACTGAGTATCTTTCTATCGTTTGAGTATGTTTACTATTGCACTTTGAGTATCTTTTCAATTCTCGTTTGAGTATGTTTTTGTAAGGCTTTCTGATGCGAGTTTCTCTTGAATTTGAGAGTGTTTCCAGTGTGGGCGTGTGTTTGTTTCAAACTGAGTATCTTTCCATCGTTTGAGTATGTTTACTATTGCACTTTGAGTATCTTTTCAATTCTCGTTTGAGTATCATTCTGTAAGCCTTTCTGATGCGAGTTTTTCTTGAATTTGAGAGTGTTTCCAGTGTGGGCGTGTGTTTCTTTCAAACTGAGTATCTTTCTATCGTTTGAGTATGTTTACTATTGCACTTTCAAACGAGAATTGAAAAGATACTCAAAGTGCAATAGTAAACATACTCAAACGATAGAAAGATACTCAGTTTGAATGAAACACACGCCCACACTGGAAACACTTTCAAATTCAAGAGAAACTGGCATCAGAAAGCCTTACAGAAACATACTCAAACGAGAACTGACAAGATACTCAAAGTGCAATAGTAAACATAGTCAAACGATAGAAAGATACTCTGTTTGAAAGAAACACACGCCCACACTGGAAACACTCTCAAATTCAAGAGAAACTGGCATCAGAAAGCCTTACAGAAACATACTCAAACGAGAATTGAAAAGATACTCAAAGTGCAATAGTAAACCTACTCAAACGATAGAAAGATACTCAGTTTGAAAGAAACACACGCCCACACTGGAAACGCTCTCAAATTCAAGAAAAACTCGCATCAGAAAGGCTTACAGAATGATACTCAAACGAGAATTGAAAAGATACTCAAAGTGCAATAGTAAACATTCTGAAACGATAGAAAGATACTCAGTTTGAAAGGAACACACGCCCACACTGGAAACGCTCTCCAATTCAAGAGAAACTCGCATCAGAAAGCCTTACAAAAACATACTCAAACGAGAATTGAAAAGATACTCAAAGTGCAATAGTAAACATACTCAAACGATAGAAAGATACTCAGTTTGAAAGAAACACACGCCCACACTGGAAACACTCTTAAATATAAGAAAAACTCGCAGCAGAAAGGCTTACAGAATGATACTCAAACGAGAATTCAAAAGATACTCAAAGTGCAATAGTAAACATACTCAAACGATAGAAAGATACTCAGTTTGAAAGAAACACACGCCCACACTGGAAACACTCTCAAATTCAAGAGAAACTAGCATCAGAAAACCTTATAGAAACATACTCAAACGAGAATTGAAAAGATACTCAAAGTGCAATAGTAAACATACTCAAACGATAAAAAGATACTCAGTTTGAAAGAAACACACGCCCACACTGGAAACACTCTCAAATTCAAGAAAAACTCGCATCAGAAAGGCTTACAGAATGATACTCAAACGAGAATTGAAAAGATTCTCAAAGTGCAATAGTAAACATACTCAAACGATAGAAAGATACTCAGTTTGAAAGAAACACACGCCCACACTGGAAACACTCTCAAATTCAAGAAAAACTGGCATCGAAAGCCGTTCAGAAAGATACTCAAACGAGAATTGAAAAGATACTCAAAGTGCAATAGTAAACATACTCAAACGATAGAAAGATACTCAGTTTGAAAGAAACACACGCCCACACTGGAAACACTCTCAAATTCAAGAAAAACTCGCACCAGAAAGGCTTACAGAATGATACTCAAACGAGAATTGAAAAGATACTCAAAGTGCAATAGTAAACATACTCAAACGATAGAAAGTTACTAAGTTTGAAAGAAACACACGCCCACACTGGAAACACTCTCAAATTAAGAGAAACTCGCACCAGAAAGGCTTAGAGAATGATACTCAAACGAGAATTGAAAAGATACTCAAAGTGCAATAGTAAACATACTCAAACGATAGAAAGATACTCAGTTTGAAAGAAACATACGCCCACACTGGAAACACTCTCAAATTCAAGAAAAACTCGCATCGAAAGCCGTTCAGAAAGATACTCAAACGAGAATTGAAAAGATACTCAAAGTGCAATAGTAAACCTACTCAAACGATAGAAAGATACTCAGTTTGAAAGAAACACACGCCCACACTGGAAACACTCTCAAATTCAAGAGAAACTCGCATCAGAAAGCCTTACAGAAACATACTCAAACGAGAATTGAAAAGATACTCAAAGTGCAATAGTAAACATACTCAAACGATAAAAAGATACTCAGTTTGAAAGAAACACACGCCCACACTGGAAACACTCTCAAATTCAAGAAAAACTCGCATCAGAAAGGCTTACAGAATGATACTCAAACGAGAATTGAAAAGATTCTCAAAGTGCAATAGTAAACATACTCAAACGATAGAAAGATACTCAGTTTGAAAGAAACACACGCCCACACTGGAAACACTCTCAAATTCAAGAAAAACTCGCACCAGAAAGGCTTACAGAATGATACTCAAACGAGAATTGAAAAGATACTCAAAGTGCAATAGTAAACATACTCAAACGATAGAAAGTTACTAAGTTTGAAAGAAACACACGCCCACACTGGAAACACTCTCAAATTAAGAGAAACTCGCACCAGAAAGGCTTAGAGAATGATACTCAAACGAGAATTGAAAAGATACTCAAAGTGCAATAGTAAACATACTCAAACGATAGAAAGATACTCAGTTTGAAAGAAACATACGCCCACACTGGAAACACTCTTAAATTCAAGAAAAACTCGCATCGAAAGCCGTTCAGAAAGATACTCAAACGAGAATTGAAAAGATACTCAAAGTGCAATAGTAAACCTACTCAAACGATAGAAAGATACTAAGTTTGAAAGAAACACACGCCCACACTGGAAACATTCTCAAATTTAAGAAAAACTCGCACCAGAAAGGCTTACAGAATGATACTCAAACGAGAATTGAAAAGATACTCAAAGTGCAATAGTAAACATACTCAAACGATAGAAACATACTCAGTTTGAAAGAAACACACGCCCACACTGGAAACACTCTCAAATTCAAGAGAAACTCGCATCAGAAAGCCTTACAGAAACATACTCAAACGAGAATTGAAAAGATACTCAAAGTGCAATAGTAAACATACTTAAACGATAGAAAGATACTCAGTTTGAAAGAAACATACGCCCACACTGGAAACACTCTCAAATTCAAGAAAAACTCGCATCGAAAGCCGTTCAGAAAAATACTCAAACGAGAATTGAAAAGATACTCAAAGTGCAATAGTAAACCTACTCAAACGATAGAAAGATACTCAGTTTGAAAGAAACACACGCCCACACTGGAAACACTCTCAAATTCAAGAAAAACTAGCATCAGAAAGGCTTACAGAATGATACTCAAACGAGAATTGAAAAGATACTCAAAGTGCAATAGTTAACATACTCAAACGATAGAAAGATACTCAGTTTGAAAGAAACACACGCCCACACTGGAAACACTCTAAAATTCAAGAGAAACTCGCATCAGAAAGCCTTACAGAAACATACTCAAACGAGAATTGAAAAGATACTCAAAGTGCAATAGTAAACATACTCAAACGATAGAAAGATATTCAGTTTGAAAGAAACACACGCCCACACTGGAAACACTCTCAAATTCAAGAAAAACTAGCATCAGAAAGTCTTACAGAATGATACTCAAACGAGAATTGAAAAGATACTCAAAGTGCAATAGTTAACATACTCAAACGATAGAAAGATACTCAGTTTGAAAGAAACACACGCCCACACTGGAAACACTCTCAAATTTAAGAGAAACTGGCATCAGAAAGGCTTACGGAATGATACTCAAACGAGAATTGAAAAGATACTCAAAGTGCAATAGTTAACATACTCAAACGATAGAAAGATACTCAGTTTGAAAGAAACACACGCCCACACTGGAAACACTCTGAAATTCAAGAGAAACTCGCATCAGAAAGCCTTACAGAAACATACTCAAACGAGAATTGAAAAGATACTCAAAGTGCAATAGTAAACATACTCAAACGATAGAAAGATATTCAGTTTGAAAGAAACACACGCCCACACTGGAAACACTCTCAAATTCAAGAAAAACTAGCATCAGAAAGGCTTATAGAATGATACTCAAACGAGAATTGAAAAGATACTCAAAGTGCAATAGTTAACATACTCAAACGATAGAAAGATACTCAGTTTGAAAGAAACACACGCCCACACTGGAAACACTCTCAAACTCAAGAGAAACTGGCATCAGAAAGCCTTACAGAAACATACTCAAACGAGAATTGAAAAGATACTCAAAGTGCAATAGTAAACATACTCAAACGATAGAAAGATACTAAGTTTGAAAGAAACACACGCCGACACTGGAAACACTCTCAAATTCAAGAAAAACTCGCACCAGAAAGGCTTACAGAATGATACTCAAACGAGAATTGAAAAGATACTCAAAGTGCAATAGTAAACATACTCAAACGATAGAAAGTTACTAAGTTTGAAAGAAACACACGCCCACACTGGAAACACTCTCAAATTCAAGAGAAACTCGCACCAGAAAGGCTTAGAGAATGATACTCAAACGAGAATTGAAAAGATACTCAAAGTGCAATAGTAAACATACTCAAACGATAGAAAGATACTCAGTTTGAAAGAAACACACGCCCACACTGGAAACACTCTCAAATTCAAGAGAAACTCGCATCAGAAAGCCTTACAGAAACATACTAAAACGAGAATTGAAAAGATACTCAAAGTGCAATAGTAAACATACTCAAACGATAGAAAGATACTCAGTTTGAAAGAAACACACGCCCACACTGGAAACACTCTCAAATTCAAGAAAAACTCGCATCAGAAAGGCTTACAGAATGATACTCAAACGAGAATTGAAAAGATACTCAAAGTGCAATAGGAAACATACTCAAACGATAGAAATATACTCAGTTTGAAAGAAACACACGCCCACACTGGAAACACTCTCAAATTCAAGAGAAACTGGCATCAGAAAGCCTTACGGAATCATACTCAAACGAGAATTGAAAAGATACTCAAAGTGCAATAGTAAACATACTCAAACGATAGAAAGATACTGAGTTTGAAAGAAACACACGCCCACACTGGAAACACTCTCAAATTCAAGAAAAACTAGCATCAGAAAGGCTTATAGAATGATACTCAAACGAGAATTGAAAAGATACTCAAAGTGCAATAGTTAACATACTCAAACGATAGAAAGATACTCAGTTTGAAAGAAACACACGCCCACACTGGAAACACTCTCAAATTCAAGAGAAACTCGCATCAGAAAGGCTTACAGAATGATACTCAAACGAGAATTGAAAAGATACTCAAAGTGCAATAGTTAACATACTCAAACGATAGAAAGATACTCAGTTTGAAAGAAACACACGCCCACACTGGAAACACTCTAAAATTCAAGAGAAACTCGCATCAGAAAGCCTTACAGAAACATACTCAAACGAGAATTGAAAAGATACTCAAAGTGCAATAGTAAACATTCTCAAACGATAGAAAGATATTCAGTTTGAAAGAAACACACGCCCACACTGGAAACACTCTCAAATTCAAGAAAAACTAGCATCAGAAAGTCTTACAGAATGATACTCAAACGAGAATTGAAAAGATACTCAAAGTGCAATAGTTAACATACTCAAACGATAGAAAGATACTCAGTTTGAAAGAAACACACGCCCACACTGGAAACACTCTCAAATTCAAGAGAAACTGGCATCAGAAAGCCTTACAGAAACATACTCAAACGAGAATTGAAAAGATACTCAAAGTGCAATAGTAAACATACTCAAACGATAGAAAGATACTAAGTTTGAAAGAAACACACGCCCACACTGGAAACACTCTCAAATTCAAGAAAAACTCGCACCAGAAAGGCTTACAGAATGATACTCAAACGAGAATTGAAAAGATACTCAAAATGCAATAGTAAACATACTCAAACGATAGAAAGTTACTAAGTTTGAAAGAAACACACGCCCACACTGGAAACACTCTCAAATTAAGAGAAACTCGCACCAGAAAGGCTTAGAGAATGATACTCAAACGAGAATTGAAAAGATACTCAAAGTGCAATAGTAAACATACTCAAACGATAGAAAGATACTCAGTTTGAAAGAAACACACGCCCACACTGGAAACACTCTCAAATTCAAGAGAAACTCGCATCAGAAAGCCTTACAGAAACATACTCAAACGAGAATTGAAAAGATACTCAAAGTGCAATAGTAAACATACTCAAACGATAGAAAGATACTCAGTTTGAAAGAAACATACGCCCACACTGGAAACACTCTCAAATTCAAGAAAAACTCGCATCGAAAGCCGTTCAGAAAGATACTCAAACGAGAATTGAAAAGATACTCAAAGTGCAATAGTAAACATACTCAAACGATAGAAAGATACTCAGTTTGAAAGAAACACACGCCCACACTGGAAACACTCTAAAATTCAAGAGAAACTCGCATCAGAAAGCCTTACAGAAACATACTCAAACGAGAATTGAAAAGATACTGAAAGTGCAATAGTAAACATACTCAAACGATAGAAAGATATTCAGTTTGAAAGAAACACACGCCCACACTGGAAACACTCTCAAATTCAAGAAAAACTAGCATCAGAAAGGCTTACAGAATGATACTCAAACGAGAATTGAAAAGATACTCAAAGTGCAATAGTTAACATACTCAAACGATAGAAAGATACTCAGTTTGAAAGAAACACACGCCCACACTAGAAACACTCTGAAATTCAAGAGAAACTCGCATCAGAAAGCCTTACAGAAACATACTCAAACGAGAATTGAAAAGATACTCAAAGTGCAATAGTAAACATACTCAAACGATAGAAAGTTACTAAGTTTGAAAGAAACACACGCCCACACTGGAAACACTCTCAAATTCAAGAGAAACTCGCACCAGAAAGGCTTAGAGAATGATACTCAAACGAGAATTGAAAAGATACTCAAAGTGCAATAGTAAACATACTCAAACGATAGAAAGATACTCAGTTTGAAAGAAACACACGCCCACACTGGAAACACTCTCAAATTCAAGAGAAACTCGCATCAGAAAGCCTTACAGAAACATACTCAAACGAGAATTGAAAAGATACTCAAAGTGCAATAGTACACATACTCAAACGATAGAAAGATACTCAGTTTGAAAGAAACATACGCCCACACTGGAAACACTCTCAAATTCAAGAGAAACTCGCATCCGAAAGCCTTACAGAAACATACTCAAACGAGAATTGAAAAGATACTCAAAGTGCAATAGTAAACCTACTCAAATGATAGAAAGATACTCAGTTTGAAAGAAACACACGCCCACACTGGAAACACTCTCAAATTCAAGAGAAACTCGCATCAGAAAGCCTTACAGAAACATACTCAAATGAGAATTGAAAAGATACTCAAAGTGCAATAGGAAACATACTCAAACGATAGAAAGATACTAAGTTTGAAAGAAACACACGACCACACTGGAAACACTCTCAAATTTAAGAAAAACTCGCACCAAAAAGGCTTACAGAATGATACTCAAACGAGAATTGAAAAGATACTCAAAGTGCAATAGGAAACATACTCAAACGATAGAAAGATACTAAGTTTGAAAGAAACACACGCCCACACTGGAAACATTCTCAAATTTAAGAAAAACTCGCACCAGAAAGGCTTACAGAATGATACTCAAACGAGAATTGAAAAGATACTCAAAGTGCAATAGTAAACATACTCAAACGATAGAAACATACTCAGTTTGAAAGAAACACACGCCCACACTGGAAACACTCTCAAATTCAAGAGAAACTCGCATCAGAAAACCTTACAGAAACATACTCAAACGAGAATTGAAAAGATACTCAAAGTGCAATAGTAAACATACTTAAACGATAGAAAGATACTCAGTTTGAAAGAAACATACGCCCACACTGGAAACACTCTCAAATTCAAGAAAAACTCGCATCGAAAGCCGTTCAGAAAAATACTCAAACGAGAATTGAAAAGATACTCAAAGTGCAATAGTAAACCTACTCAAACGATAGAAAGATACTCAGTTTGAAAGAAACACACGCCCACACTGGAAACACTCTCAAATTCAAGAAAAACTCGCATCAGAAAGGCTTACAGAATGATACTCAAACGAGAATTGAAAAGATACTCAAAGTGCAATAGTAAACATACTCAAACGATAGAAATATACTCAGTTTGAAATAAACACACGCCCACACTGGAAACACTCTGAAATTCAAGAGAAACTCGCATCAGAAAGCCTTACAGAAACATACTCAAACGAGAATCGAAAAGATACTCAAAGTGCAATAGTAAACATACTCAAACGATAGAAAGATACTCAGTTTGAAAGAAACATACGCCCACACTGGAAACACTCTCAAATTCAAGAAAAACTCGCATCGAAAGCCGTTCAGAAAGATACTCAAACGAGAATTGAAAAGATACTCAAAGTGCAATAGTAAACATACTCAAACGATAGAAAGATACTCAGTTTGAAAGAAACACACGCCCACACTGGAAACACTCTAAAATTCAAGAGAAACTCGCATAAGAAAGCCTTACAGAAACATACTCAAACGAGAATTGAAAAGATACTCAAAGTGCAATAGTAAACATACTCAAACGATAGAAAGATATTCAGTTTGAAAGAAACACACGCCCACACTGGAAACACTCTCAAATTCAAGAAAAACTAGCATCAGAAAGGCTTACAGAATGATACTCAAACGAGAATTGAAAAGATACTCAAAGTGCAATAGTTAACATACTCAAACGATAGAAAGATACTCAGTTTGAAAGAAACACACGCCCACACTAGAAACACTCTGAAATTCAAGAGAAACTCGCATCAGAAAGCCTTACAGAAACATACTCAAACGAGAATTGAAAAGATACTCAAAGTGCAATAGTAAACATACTCAAACGATAGAAAGTTACTAAGTTTGAAAGAAACACACGCCCACACTGGAAACACTCTCAAATTCAAGAGAAACTCGCACCAGAAAGGCTTAGAGAATGATACTCAAACGAGAATTGAAAAGATACTCAAAGTGCAATAGTAAACATACTCAAACGATAGAAAGATACTCAGTTTGAAAGAAACACACGCCCACACTGGAAACACTCTCAAATTCAAGAGAAACTCGCATCAGAAAGCCTTACAGAAACATACTCAAACGAGAATTGAAAAGATACTCAAAGTGCAATAGTAAACATACTCAAACGATAGAAAGATACTCAGTTTGAAAGAAACATACGCCCACACTGGAAACACTCTCAAATTCAAGAGAAACTCGCATCCGAAAGCCTTACAGAAACATACTCAAACGAGAATTGAAAAGATACTCAAAGTGCAATAGTAAACCTACTCAAATGATAGAAAGATACTCAGTTTGAAAGAAACACACGCCCACACTGGAAACACTCTCAAATTCAAGAGAAACTCGCATCAGAAAGCCTTACAGAAACATACTCAAATGAGAATTGAAAAGATACTCAAAGTGCAATAGGAAACATACTCAAACGATAGAAAGATACTAAGTTTGAAAGAAACACACGACCACACTGGAAACACTCTCAAATTTAAGAAAAACTCGCACCAAAAAGGCTTACAGAATGATACTCAAACGAGAATTGAAAAGATACTCAAAGTGCAATAGGAAACATACTCAAACGATAGAAAGATACTAAGTTTGAAAGAAACACACGCCCACACTGGAAACACTCTCAAATTTAAGAAAAACTCGCACCAGAAAGGCTTACAGAATGATACTCAAACGAGAATTGAAAAGATACTCAAAGTGCAATAGTAAACATACTCAAACGATAGAAACATACTCAGTTTGAAAGAAACACACGCCCACACTGGAAACACTCTCAAATTCAAGAGAAACTCGCATCAGAAAGCCTTACAGAAACATACTCAAACGAGAATTGAAAAGATACTCAAAGTGCAATAGTAAACATACTTAAACGATAGAAAGATACTCAGTTTGAAAGAAACATACGCCCACACTGGAAACACTCTCAAATTCAAGAAAAACTCGCATCGAAAGCCGTTCAGAAAAATACTCAAACGAGAATTGAAAAGATACTCAAAGTGCAATAGTAAACCTACTCAAACGATAGAAAGATACTCAGTTTGAAAGAAACACACGCCCACACTGGAAACACTCTCAAATTCAAGAAAAACTCGCATCAGAAAGGCTTACAGAATGATACTCAAACGAGAATTGAAAAGATACTCAAAGTGCAATAGTAAACATACTCAAACGATAGAAATATACTCAGTTTGAAATAAACACACGCCCACACTGGAAACACTCTGAAATTCAAGAGAAACTCGCATCAGAAAGCCTTACAGAAACATACTCAAACGAGAATCGAAAAGATACTCAAAGTGCAATAGTAAACATACTCAAACGATAGAAAGATACTCAGTTTGAAAGAAACATACGCCCACACTGGAAACACTCTCAAATTCAAGAAAAACTCGCATCGAAAGCCGTTCAGAAAGATACTCAAACGAGAATTGAAAAGATACTCAAAGTGCAATAGTAAACATACTCAAACGATAGAAAGATACTCAGTTTGAAAGAAACACACGCCCACACTGGAAACACTCTAAAATTCAAGAGAAACTCGCATCAGAAAGCCTTACAGAAACATACTCAAACGAGAATTGAAAAGATACTCAAAGTGCAATAGTAAACATACTCAAACGATAGAAAGATATTCAGTTTGAAAGAAACACACGCCCACACTGGAAACACTCTCAAATTCAAGAAAAACTAGCATCAGAAAGGCTTACAGAATGATACTCAAACGAGAATTGAAAAGATACTCAAAGTGCAATAGTTAACATACTCAAACGATAGAAAGATACTCAGTTTGAAAGAAACACACGCCCACACTGGAAACACTTTAAAATTCAAGAGAAACTCGCATCAGAATGCCTTACAGAAACATACTCAAACGAGAATTGAAAAGATACTCAAAGTGCAATAGTAAACATACTCAAACAATAGAAAGATACTCAGTTTGAAAGAAACATACGCCCACACTGGAAACACTCTCAAATTTAAGAAAAACTCGCATCGAAAGCCGTTCAGAAAGATACTCAAACGAGAATTGAAAAGATACTCAAAGTGCAATAGTAAACCTACTCAAACGATAGAAAGATACTCAGTTTGAAAGAAACACACGCCCACACTGGAAACACTCTCAAATTCAAGAAAAACTCGCATCAGAAAGGCTTACAGAATGATACTCAAACGAGAATTGAAAAGATACTCAAAGTGCAATAGTAAACATACTCAAATGATAGAAATATACTCAGTTTGAAATAAACACACTCCCACACTGGAAACACTCTCAAATTCAAGAGAAACTCGCATCAGAAAGCCTTACAGAAACATACTCAAACGAGAATTGAAAAGATACTCAAAGTGCAATAGTAAACATACTCAAACGATAGAAAGATACTCAGTTTGAAAGAAACACACGCCCACACTGGAAACACTCTCAAATTCAAGAGAAACTCGCATCAGAAAGCCTTACAAAAACATACTCAAACGAGAATTGAAAAGATACTCAAAGTGCAATTGTAAACATACTTAAACGATAGAAAGATACTCAGTTTGAAAGAAACATACGCCCACACTGGAAACACTCTCAAATTCAAGAAAAACTCGCATCGAAAGCCGTTCAGAAAGATACTCAAACGAGAATTGAAAAGATACTCAAAGTGCAATAGTAAACATACTCAAACGATAGAAAGATACTCAGTTTGAAAGAAACACACGCCCACACTGGAAACACTCTAAAATTCAAGAGAAACTCGCATCAGAAAGCCTTACAGAAACATACTCAAACGAGAATTGAAAGGATACTCAAAGTGCAATAGTAAACATACTCAAACGATAGAAAGATATTCAGTTTGAAAGAAACACACGCCCACACTGGAAACACTCTCAAATTCAAGAAAAACTAGCATCAGAAAGGCTTACAGAATGATACTCAAACGAGAATTGAAAAGATACTCAAAGTGCAATAGTTAACATACTCAAACGATAGAAAGATACTCAGTTTGAAAGAAACACACGCCCACACTGGAAACACTTTAAAATTCAAGAGAAACTCGCATCAGAATGCCTTACAGAAACATACTCAAACGAGAATTGAAAAGATACTCAAAGTGCAATAGTAAACATACTCAAACAATAGAAAGATACTCAGTTTGAAAGAAACATACGCCCACACTGGAAACACTCTCAAATTCAAGAAAAACTCGCATCGAAAGCCGTTCAGAAAGATACTCAAACGAGAATTGAAAAGATACTCAAAGTGCAATAGTAAACCTACTCAAACGATAGAAAGATACTCAGTTTGAAAGAAACACACGCCCACACTGGAAACACTCTCAAATTCAAGAAAAACTCGCATCAGAAAGGCTTACAGAATGATACTCAAACGAGAATTGAAAAGATACTCAAAGTGCAATAGTAAACATACTCAAACGATAGAAATATACTCAGTTTGAAATAAACACACGCCCACACTGGAAACACTCTCAAATTCAAGAGAAACTCGCATCAGAAAGCCTTACAGAAACATACTCAAACGAGAATTGAAAAGATACTCAAAGTGCAATAGTAAACATACTCAAACGATAGAAAGATACTCAGTTTGAAAGAAACACACGCCCACACTGGAAACACTCTCAAATTCAAGAGAAACTCGCATCAGAAAGCCTTACAAAAACATACTCAAACGAGAATTGAAAAGATACTCAAATTGCAATAGTAAACATACTCAAACGATAGAAAGATACTCAGTTTGAAAGAAACATACGCCCACACTGGAAACACTCTCAAATTCAATAAAAACTCGCATCGAAAGCCGTTCAGAAAGATACTCAAATGAGAATTGAAAAGATACTCAAAGTGCAATAGTAAACATACTAAAACGATAGAAAGATACTCAGTTTGAAAGAAACACACGCCCACACTGGAAACACTCTAAAATTCAAGAGAAACTCGCATCAGAAAGCCTTACAGAAACATACTCAAACGAGAATTGAAAAGATACTCAAAGTGCAATAGTAAACATAGTCAAACGATAGAAAGATATTCAGTTTGAAAGAAACACACGCCCACACTGGAAACACTCTCAAATTCAAGAAAAACTAGCATCAGAAAGGCTTACAGAATGATACTCAAACGAGAATTGAAAAGATACTCAAAGTGCAATAGTTAACATACTCAAACGATAGAAAGATACTCAGTTTGAAAGAAACACACGCCCACACTGGAAACACTCTAAAATTCAAGAGAAACTCGCATCAGAATGCCTAACAGAAACATACTCAAACGAGAATTGAAAAGATACTCAAAGTGCAATAGTAAACATACTCAAACGATAGAAAGATACTCAGTTTGAAAGAAACATACGCCCACACTGGAAACACTCTCAAATTCAAGAAAAACTCGCACCAGAAAGACGTTCAGAAAGATACTCAAACGAGAATTGAAAAGATACTCAAAGTGCAATAGTAAACCTACTCAAACGATAGAAAGATACTCAGTTTGAAAGAAACACACGCCCACACTGGAAACACTCTCAAATTCAAGAAAAACTCGCACCAGAAAGGCTTACAGAATGATACTCAAACGAGAATTGAAAAGATACTCAAAGTGCAATAGTAAACATACTCAAACGATAGAAAGATACTCAGTTTGAAAGAAACACACGCCCACACTGGAAACACTCTCAAATTTAAGAAAAACTCGCACTAGAAAGGCTTACAGAATGATACTCAAACGAGAATTGAAAAGATACTCAAAGTGCAATAGTAAACCTACACAAATGATAGAAAGATACTCAGTTTGAAAGAAACACACGCCCACACTGGAAACACTCTCAAATTCAAGAAAAACTCGCACCAGAAAGGCTTACAGAATGATACTCAAACGAGAATTGAAAAGATACTCAAAGTGCAATAGTAAACATACTCAAACGATAGAAAGATACTCAGTTTGAAAGAAACACACGCCCACACTGGAAACACTCTCAAATTCAAGAAAAACTCGCACCAGAAAGGCTTACAGAATGATACTCAAACGAGAATTGAAAAGATACTCAAAGTGCAATAGTAAACATACTCAAACCATAGAAAGATACTCAGTTTGAAAGAAACACACGCCCACACTGGAAACACTCTCAAATTCAAGAAAAACTCGCATCAGAAAGGCTTACAGAATGATACTCAAACGAGAATTGAAAAGATACTCAAAGTGCAATAGTAAACATACTCAAACGATAGAAAGATACTAAGTTTGAAAGAAACACACGCCCACACTGGAAACACTCTCAAATTCAAGAAAAACTCGCACCAGAAAGCCTTACAAAAACATACTCAAACGAGAATTGAAAAGATACTCAAAGTGCAATAGTAAACATACTCAAACGATAGAAAGATACTCAGTTTGAAAGAAACATACGCCCACACTGGAAACACTCTCAAATTCAAGAAAAACTCGCATCGAAAGCCGTTCAGAAAGATACTCAAACGAGAATTGAAAAGATACTCAAAGTGCAATAGTAAACCTACTCAAACGATAGAAAGATACTCAGTTTGAAAGAAACACACGCCCACACTGGAAACACTCTCAAATTCAAGAAAAACTCGCATCAGAAAGGCTTACAGAATGATACTCAAACGAGAATTGAAAAGATACTCAAAGTGCAATAGTAAACATACTCAAACGATAGAAAGATACTAAGTTTGAAAGAAACACACGCCCACACTGGAAACACTCTCAAATTCAAGAGAAACTCGCATCCGAAAGGCTTACAGAAACATACTCAAACGACAATTGAAAAGATACTCAAAGTGCAATAGTAAACCTACTCAAACGATAGAAAGATACTCAGTTTGAAAGAAACACACGCCCACACTGGAAACACTCTGAAATTCAAGAAAAACTCGCATCAGAAAGGCTTACAGAATGATACTCAAACGAGAATTGAAAAGATACTCAAAGTGCAATAGTAAACATACTCAAACGATAGAAAGATACTCAGTTTGAAAGAAACACACGCCCACACTGGAAACACTCTGAAATTCAAGAAAAACTCGCATCAGAAAGCCTTACAGAAACATACTCAAATGAGAATTGAAAAGATACTCAAAGTGCAATAGGAAACATACTCAAACGATAGAAAGATACTAAGTTTGAAAGAAACACACGCCCACACTGGAAACACTCTCAAATTTAAGAAAAACTCGCACTAGAAAGGCTTACAGAATGATACTCAAACGAGAATTGAAAAGATACTCAAAGTGCAATAGTAAACATACTCAAACGATAGAATGATACTCAGTTTGAAAGAAACACACGCCCACACTGGAAACACTCTCAAATTTAATAGAAACTCGCATCAGAAAGCCTTACAGAAAGATACTCAAACGAGAATTGAAAGATACTCAAAGTGCAATAGTAAACATACTCAAACGATACAAAGATACTCAGTTTGAAAGAAACACACGGCCACTCTGGAAACACTCTCAAATTCAAGAGAAACTCGCATCAGAAAGCCTTACAGAAACATACTCAAACGAGAATTGAAAAGATACTCAAAGTGCAATAGTAAACCTACTCAAACGATAGAAAGATACTCAGTTTGAAAGAAACACACGCCCACACTGGAAACACTCTCAAATTCAAGAGAAACTGGCATCAGAAAGCCTTACGGAATCATACTCAAACGAGAATTGAAAAGATACTCAAAGTGCAATAGTAAACATACTTAAACGATAGAAAGATACTTAGTTTGAAAGAAACACACGCCCACACTGGAAACACTCTCAAATTCAAGAAAAACTGGCATCGAAAGCCGTTCAGAAAGATATTCAAACGAGAATTGAAAAGATACTCAAAGTGCAATCGTAAACATACTCAAACGATAGAAAGATACTCAGTTTGAAAGAAACACACGCCCACACTGGAAACACTCTCCAATTCAAGAAAAACTGGCATCGAAAGCCGTTCAGAAAGATACTCAAACGAGAATTGAAAAGATACTCAAAGTGCAATAGTAAACATACTCAAACGATAGAAAGATACTCAGTTTGAAAGAAACACACGCCCATACTGGAAACACTCTCAAATTCAAGAGAAACTCGCATCAGAAAGCCTTACAGAAACATACTCAAACGAGAATTGAAAAGATACTCAAAGTGCAATAGTAAACATACTCAAACGATAGAAAGATACTCAGTTTGAAAGAAACACACGCCCACACTGGAAACACTCTCAAATTCAAGAGAAACTGGCATCAGAAAGCCTTACGGAATCATACTCAAACGAGAATTGAAAAGATACTCAAAGTGCAATAGTAAACATACTTAAACGATAGAAAGATACTTAGTTTGAAAGAAACACACGCCCACACTGGAAACACTCTCAAATTCAAGAAAAACTGGCATCGAAAGCCGTTCAGAAAGATACTCAAACGAGAATTGAAAAGATACTCAAAGTGCAATCGTAAACATACTCAAACGATAGAAAGATACTCAGTTTGAAAGAAACACACGCCCACACTGGAAACACTCTCCAATTCAAGAGAAACTCGCATCAGAAAGCCTTACAGAAACATACTCAAACGAGAATTGAAAAGATACTCAAAGTGCAATAGTAAACATACTCAAACGATAGAAAGATACTCAGTTTGAAAGAAACACACGCCCACACTGGAAACACTCTCAAATTCAAGAAAAACTCGCACCAGAAAGGCTTACAGAATGATACTCAAACGAGAATTGAAAAGATACTCAAAGTGCAATAGTAAACATACTCAAACGATAGAAAGATACTCAGTTTGAAAGAAACACACGGCCACTCTGGAAACACTCTCAAATTCAAGAGAAACTGGCATCAGAAAGCCTTACGGAATCATACTCAAACGAGAATTGAAAAGATACTCAAAGTGCAATAGTAAACATACTCAAACGATAGAAAGATACTGAGTTTGAAAGAAACACACGCCCACACTGGAAACACTCTCAAATTCAAGAAAAACTGGCATCGAAAGCCGTTCAGAAAGATACTCAAACGAGAATTGAAAAGATACTCAAAGTGCAATAGTAAACATACTCAAACGATAGAAAGATACTCAGTTTGAAAGAAACACACGCCCACACTGGAAACACTCTCAAATTTAAGAAAAACTCGCACCAGAAAGGCTTACAGAATGATACTCAAACGAGAATTGAAAAGATACTCAAAGTGCAATAGTAAACATACTCAAACGATAGAAAGATACTAAGTTTGAAAGAAACACACGCCCACACTGGAAACACTCTCAAATTCAAGAGAAACTCGCATCCGAAAGCCTTACAGAAACATACTCAAACGAGAATTGAAAAGATACTCAAAGTGCAATAGTAAACATACTCAAACGATAGAAAGTTACTAAGTTTGAAAGAAACACACGCCCACACTGGAAACACTCTCAAATTCAAGAAAAACTCGCACCAGAAAGGCTTACAGAATGATACTCAAACGAGAATTGAAAAGATACTCAAAGTGCAATAGTAAACCTACTCAAACGATAGAAAGATACTCAGTTTGAAAGAAACACACGCCCACACTGGAAACACTCTCAAATTCAAGAGAAACTGGCATCAGAAAGCCTTACAGAAACATACTCAAACGAGAATTGAAAAGATACTCAAAGTGCAATAGTAAACCTACTCAAATGATAGAAAGATACTCAGTTTGAAAGAAACACACGCCCACACTGGAAACACTCTCAAATTCAAGAGAAACTCGCATCAGAAAGCCTTACAGAAACATACTCAAATGAGAATTGAAAAGATACTCAAAGTGCAATAGGAAACATACTCAAACGATAGAAAGATACTAAGTTTGAAAGAAACACACGCCTACACTGGAAACACTCTCAAATTTAAGAAAAACTCGCACTAGAAAGGCTTACAGAATGATACTCAAACGAGAATTGAAAAGATACTCAAAGTGCAATAGTAAACATACTCAAACGATAGAAAGATACTCAGTTTGAAAGAAACACACGCCCACACTGGAAACACTCTCAAATTCAATAGAAACTCGCATCAGAAAGCCTTACAGAAAGATACTCAAACGAGAATTGAAAGATACTCAAAGTGCAATAGTAAACATACTCAAACGATACAAAGATACTCAGTTTGAAAGAAACACACGGCCACTCTGGAAACACTCTCAAATTCAAGAGAAACTCGCATCAGAAAGCCTTACAGAAACATACTCAAACGAGAATTGAAAAGATACTCAAAGTGCAATAGTAAACCTACTCAAACGATACA
The DNA here is from genome assembly GCF_933775445.1 of Argentina anserina. Lineage (NCBI taxonomy): Eukaryota > Viridiplantae > Streptophyta > Magnoliopsida > Rosales > Rosaceae > Argentina > Argentina anserina. The sequence goes on from NW_026089442.1 coordinate 366,004, forward strand.
AAGATACTCAGTTTGAAAGAAACACATGCCCACACTGGAAACACTCTCAAATTCAAGAGAAACTCGCATCAGAAAGCCTTACAGAAACATACTCAAACGAGAATTGAAAAGATACTCAAAGTGCAATAGTAAACCTACTCAAACGATAGAAAGATACTCAGTTTGAAAGAAACACATGCCCACACTGGAAACACTCTCAAATTCAAGAGAAACTCGCATCAGAAAGCCTTACAGAAACATACTCAAACGAGAATTGAAAAGATACTCAAAGTGCAATAGGAAACGTACTCAAAAGATAGAAAGATACTAAGTTTGAAAGAAACACACGCCCACACTGGAAACACTCTCAAATTCAAGAAAAACTCGCACCAGAAAGGCTTACAGAATGATACTCAAACGAGAATTGAAAAGATACTCAAAGTGCAATAGTAAATATACTGAAACGATAGAAATATACTCAGTTTGAAATAAACACACGCCCACACTGGAAACACTCTCAAATTCAAGAGAAACTCGCATCAGAAAGCCTTACAGAAACATACTCAAACGAGAATTGAAAAGATACTCAAAGTGCAATAGGAAACGTACTCAAAAGATAGAAAGATACTAAGTTTGAAAGAAACACACGCCCACACTGGAAACACTCTCAAATTTAAGAAAAACTCGCACCAGAAAGGCTTACAGAATGATACTCAAACGAGAATTGAAAAGATACTCAAAGTGCAATAGTAAACATACTCAAACGATAAAAATATACTCAGTTTGAAAGAAACACACGCCCACACTGGAAACACTCTCAAATTCAAGAAAAACTGGCATCGAAAGCCGTTCAGAAAGATACTCAAACGAGAATTGAAAAGATACTCAAAGTGCAATAGTAAACCTACTCAACGATAGAAAGATACTCAGTTTGAAAGAAACACACGCCCACACTGGAAACACTCTCAAATTTAAGAAAAACTCGCATCAGAAAGGCTTACAGAATGATACTCAAACGAGAATTGAAAAGATACTCAAAGTGCAATAGTAAACATACTCAAACGATAGAAAGATACTCAGTTTGAAATAAACACACGCCCACACTGGAAACACTCTCAAATTCAAGAGAAACTCGCATCAGAAAGCCTTACAGAAACATACTCAAACGAGAATTGAAAAGATACTCAAAGTGCAATAGTAAACATACTCAAACGATAGAAAGATACTCAGTTTGAAAGAAACACACGCCCACACTGGAAACACTCTCAAATTCAAGAGAAACTCGCATCAGAAAGCCTTACAAAAACATACTCAAACGAGAATTGAAAAGATACTCAAATTGCAATAGTAAACATACTCAAACGATAGAAAGATACTCAGTTTGAAAGAAACATACGCCCACACTGGAAACACTCTCAAATTCAATAAAAACTCGCATCGAAAGCCGTTCAGAAAGATACTCAAATGAGAATTGAAAAGATACTCAAAGTGCAATAGTAAACATACTAAAACGATAGAAAGATACTCAGTTTGAAAGAAACACACGCCCACACTGGAAACACTCTAAAATTCAAGAGAAACTCGCATCAGAAAGCCTTACAGAAACATACTCAAACGAGAATTGAAAAGATACTCAAAGTGCAATAGTAAACATAGTCAAACGATAGAAAGATATTCAGTTTGAAAGAAACACACGCCCACACTGGAAACACTCTCAAATTCAAGAAAAACTAGCATCAGAAAGGCTTACAGAATGATACTCAAACGAGAATTGAAAAGATACTCAAAGTGCAATAGTTAACATACTCAAACGATAGAAAGATACTCAGTTTGAAAGAAACACACGCCCACACTGGAAACACTCTAAAATTCAAGAGAAACTCGCATCAGAATGCCTAACAGAAACATACTCAAACGAGAATTGAAAAGATACTCAAAGTGCAATAGTAAACATACTCAAACGATAGAAAGATACTCAGTTTGAAAGAAACATACGCCCACACTGGAAACACTCTCAAATTCAAGAAAAACTCGCACCAGAAAGACGTTCAGAAAGATACTCAAACGAGAATTGAAAAGATACTCAAAGTGCAATAGTAAACCTACTCAAACGATAGAAAGATACTCAGTTTGAAAGAAACACACGCCCACACTGGAAACACTCTCAAATTCAAGAAAAACTCGCACCAGAAAGGCTTACAGAATGATACTCAAACGAGAATTGAAAAGATACTCAAAGTGCAATAGTAAACATACTCAAACGATAGAAAGATACTCAGTTTGAAAGAAACACACGCCCACACTGGAAACACTCTCAAATTTAAGAAAAACTCGCACTAGAAAGGCTTACAGAATGATACTCAAACGAGAATTGAAAAGATACTCAAAGTGCAATAGTAAACCTACAGAAATGATAGAAAGATACTCAGTTTGAAAGAAACACACGCCCACACTGGAAACACTCTCAAATTCAAGAAAAACTCGCACCAGAAAGGCTTACAGAATGATACTCAAACGAGAATTGAAAAGATACTCAAAGTGCAATAGTAAACATACTCAAACGATAGAAAGATACTCAGTTTGAAAGAAACACACGCCCACACTGGAAACACTCTCAAATTCAAGAAAAACTCGCACCAGAAAGGCTTACAGAATGATACTCAAACGAGAATTGAAAAGATACTCAAAGTGCAATAGTAAACATACTCAAACCATAGAAAGATACTCAGTTTGAAAGAAACACACGCCCACACTGGAAACACTCTCAAATTCAAGAAAAACTCGCATCAGAAAGGCTTACAGAATGATACTCAAACGAGAATTGAAAAGATACTCAAAGTGCAATAGTAAACATACTCAAACGATAGAAAGATACTAAGTTTGAAAGAAACACACGCCCACACTGGAAACACTCTCAAATTCAAGAAAAACTCGCACCAGAAAGCCTTACAAAAACATACTCAAACGAGAATTGAAAAGATACTCAAAGTGCAATAGTAAACATACTCAAACGATAGAAAGATACTCAGTTTGAAAGAAACATACGCCCACACTGGAAACACTCTCAAATTCAAGAAAAACTCGCATCGAAAGCCGTTCAGAAAGATACTCAAACGAGAATTGAAAAGATACTCAAAGTGCAATAGTAAACCTACTCAAACGATAGAAAGATACTCAGTTTGAAAGAAACACACGCCCACACTGGAAACACTCTCAAATTCAAGAAAAACTCGCATCAGAAAGGCTTACAGAATGATACTCAAACGAGAATTGAAAAGATACTCAAAGTGCAATAGTAAACATACTCAAACGATAGAAAGATACTCAGTTTGAAAGAAACACACGCCCACACTGGAAACACTCTCAAATTCAAGAGAAACTCGCATCCGAAAGGCTTACAGAAACATACTCAAACGACAATTGAAAAGATACTCAAAGTGCAATAGTAAACCTACTCAAACGATAGAAAGATACTCAGTTTGAAAGAAACACACGCCCACACTGGAAACACTCTCAAATTCAAGAAAAACTCGCACCAGAAAGGCTTACAGAATGATACTCAAACGAGAATTGAAAAGATACTCAAAGTGCAATAGTAAACATACTCAAACGATAGAAAGATACTCAGTTTGAAAGAAACACACGCCCACACTGGAAACACTCTGAAATTCAAGAAAAACTCGCATCAGAAAGCCTTACAGAAACATACTCAAATGAGAATTGAAAAGATACTCAAAGTGCAATAGGAAACATACTCAAACGATAGAAAGATACTAAGTTTGAAAGAAACACACGCCTACACTGGAAACACTCTCAAATTTAAGAAAAACTCGCACTAGAAAGGCTTACAGAATGATACTCAAACGAGAATTGAAAAGATACTCAAAGTGCAATAGTAAACATACTCAAACGATAGAATGATACTCAGTTTGAAAGAAACACACGCCCACACTGGAAACACTCTCAAATTCAATAGAAACTCGCATCAGAAAGCCTTACAGAAAGATACTCAAACGAGAATTGAAAGATACTCAAAGTGCAATAGTAAACATACTCAAACGATACAAAGATACTCAGTTTGAAAGAAACACACGGCCACTCTGGAAACACTCTCAAATTCAAGAGAAACTCGCATCAGAAAGCCTTACAGAAACATACTCAAACGAGAATTGAAAAGATACTCAAAGTGCAATAGTAAACCTACTCAAACGATAGAAAGATACTCAGTTTGAAAGAAACACACGCCCACACTGGAAACACTCTCAAATTCAAGAGAAACTCGCATCAGAAAGCCTTACGGAATCATACTCAAACGAGAATTGAAAAGATACTCAAAGTGCAATAGTAAACATACTTAAACGATAGAAAGATACTTAGTTTGAAAGAAACACACGCCCACACTGGAAACACTCTCAAATTCAAGAAAAACTGGCATCGAAAGCCGTTCAGAAAGATATTCAAACGAGAATTGAAAAGATACTCAAAGTGCAATCGTAAACATACTCAAACGATAGAAAGATACTCAGTTTGAAAGAAACACACGCCCACACTGGAAACACTCTCCAATTCAAGAAAAACTGGCATCGAAAGCCGTTCAGAAAGATACTCAAACGAGAATTGAAAAGATACTCAAAGTGCAATAGTAAACATACTCAAACGATAGAAAGATACTCAGTTTGAAAGAAACACACGCCCATACTGGAAACACTCTCAAATTCAAGAGAAACTCGCATCAGAAAGCCTTACAGAAACATACTCAAACGAGAATTGAAAAGATACTCAAAGTGCAATAGTAAACATACTCAAACGATAGAAAGATACTCAGTTTGAAAGAAACACACGCCCACACTGGAAACACTCTCAAATTCAAGAGAAACTGGCATCAGAAAGCCTTACGGAATCATACTCAAACGAGAATTGAAAAGATACTCAAAGTGCAATAGTAAACATACTTAAACGATAGAAAGATACTTAGTTTGAAAGAAACACACGCCCACACTGGAAACACTCTCAAATTCAAGAAAAACTGGCATCGAAAGCCGTTCAGAAAGATACTCAAACGAGAATTGAAAAGATACTCAAAGTGCAATCGTAAACATACTCAAACGATAGAAAGATACTCAGTTTGAAAGAAACACACGCCCACACTGGAAACACTCTCCAATTCAAGAGAAACTCGCATCAGAAAGCCTTACAGAAACATACTCAAACGAGAATTGAAAAGATACTCAAAGTGCAATAGTAAACATACTCAAACGATAGAAAGATACTCAGTTTGAAAGAAACACACGCCCACACTGGAAACACTCTCAAATTCAAGAAAAACTCGCACCAGAAAGGCTTACAGAATGATACTCAAACGAGAATTGAAAAGATACTCAAAGTGCAATAGTAAACATACTCAAACGATACAAAGATACTCAGTTTGAAAGAAACACACGGCCACTCTGGAAACACTCTCAAATTCAAGAGAAACTGGCATCAGAAAGCCTTACGGAATCATACTCAAACGAGAATTGAAAAGATACTCAAAGTGCAATAGTAAACATACTCAAACGATAGAAAGATACTGAGTTTGAAAGAAACACACGCCCACACTGGAAACACTCTCAAATTCAAGAAAAACTGGCATCGAAAGCCGTTCAGAAAGATACTCAAACGAGAATTGAAAAGATACTCAAAGTGCAATAGTAAACATACTCAAACGATAGAAAGATACTCAGTTTGAAAGAAACACACGCCCACACTGGAAACACTCTCAAATTTAAGAAAAACTCGCACCAGAAAGGCTTACAGAATGATACTCAAACGAGAATTGAAAAGATACTCAAAGTGCAATAGTAAACATACTCAAACGATAGAAAGATACTAAGTTTGAAAGAAACACACGCCCACACTGGAAACACTCTCAAATTCAAGAGAAACTCGCATCCGAAAGCCTTACAGAAACATACTCAAACGAGAATTGAAAAGATACTCAAAGTGCAATAGTAAACCTACTCAAATGATAGAAAGATACTCAGTTTGAAAGAAACACACGCCCACACTGGAAACACTCTCAAATTCAAGAGAAACTCGCATCAGAAAGCCTTACAGAAACATACTCAAATGAGAATTGAAAAGATACTCAAAGTGCAATAGGAAACATACTCAAACGATAGAAAGATACTAAGTTTGAAAGAAACACACGCCCACACTGGAAACACTCTCAAATTTAAGAAAAACTCGCACTAGAAAGGCTTACAGAATGATACTCAAACGAGAATTGAAAAGATACTCAAAGTGCAATAGTAAACATACTCAAACGATAGAAAGATACTCAGTTTGAAAGAAACACACGCCCACACTGGAAACACTCTCAAATTCAATAGAAACTCGCATCAGAAAGCCTTACAGAAAGATACTCAAACGAGAATTGAAAGATACTCAAAGTGCAATAGTAAACATACTCAAACGATACAAAGATACTCAGTTTGAAAGAAACACACGGCCACTCTGGAAACACTCTCAAATTCAAGAGAAACTCGCATCAGAAAGCCTTACAGAAACATACTCAAACGAGAATTGAAAAGATACTCAAAGTGCAATAGTAAACCTACTCAAACGATACAAAGATACTCAGTTTGAAAGAAACACATGCCCACACTGGAAACACTCTCAAATTCAAGAGAAACTCGCATCAGAAAGCCTTACAGAAACATACTCAAACGAGAATTGAAAAGATACTCAAAGTGCAATAGTAAACATACTCAAACGATAGAAAGATACTCAGTTTGAAAGAAACACATGCCCACACTGGAAACACTCTCAAATTCAAGAGAAACTCGCATCAGAAAGCCTTACAGAAACATACTCAAACGAGAATTGAAAAGATACTCAAAGTGCAATAGGAAACGTACTCAAAAGATAGAAAGATACTAAGTTTGAAAGAAACACACGCCCACACTGGAAACACTCTCAAATTTAAGAAAAACTCGCACCAGAAAGGCTTACAGAATGATACTCAAACGAGAATTGAAAAGATACTCAAAGTGCAATAGTAAACATACTCAAACGATAGAAATATACTCAGTTTGAAATAAACACACGCCCACACTGGAAACACTCTCAAATTCAAGAGAAACTCGCATCAGAAAGCCTTACAGAAACATACTCAAACGAGAATTGAAAAGATACTCAAAGTGCAATAGGAAACGTACTCAAAAGATAGAAAGATACTAAGTTTGAAAGAAACACACGCCCACACTGGAAACACTCTCAAATTTAAGAAAAACTCGCACCAGAAAGGCTTACAGAATGATACTCAAACGAGAATTGAAAAGATACTCAAAGTGCAATAGTAAACATACTCAAACGATAAAAATATACTCAGTTTGAAATAAACACACGCCCACACTGGAAACACTCTCAAATTCAAGAGAAACTCGCATCAGAAAGCCTTACAGAAACATACTCAAACGAGAATTGAAAAGATACTCAAAGTGCAATAGTAAACATACTCAAACGATAGAAAGATACTCAGTTTGAAAGAAACATACGCCCACACTGGAAACACTCTCAAATTCAAGAAAAACTCGCATCGAAAGCCGTTCAGAAAGATACTCAAACGAGAATTGAAAAGATACTCAAAGTGTAATAGTAAACCTACTCAAACGATAGAAAGATACTAAGTTTGAAAGAAACACACGCCCACACAGGAAACACTCTCTAATTCAAGAGAAACTCGCATCCGAAAGCCTTACAGAAACATACTCAAACGAGAATTGAAAAGATACTCAAAGTACAATAGTAAACATACTCAAACGATAGAAAGTTACTAAGTTTGAAAGAAACACACGCCCACACTGGAAACACTCTCAAATTCAAGAAAAACTCGCACCAGAAAGGCTTACAGAATGATACTCAAACGAGAATTGAAAAGATACTCAAAGTGCAATAGTAAACATACTCAAACGATAGAAAGATACTCAGTTTGAAAGAAACACACGCCCACACTGGAAACACTCTGAAATTCAAGAAAAACTCGCATCAGAAAGGCTTACAGAATGATACTCAAACGAGAATTGAAAAGATACTCAAAGTGCAATAGTAAACATACTCAAACGATAGAAAGATACTCAGTTTGAAAGAAACACACGCCCATACTGGAAACACTCTCAAATTCAAGAAAAACTCGCATCAGAAAGGCTTACAGAATGATACTCAAACGAGAATTGAAAAGATACTCAAAGTGCAATAGTAAACATACTGAAACGAGAGAAAGATACTCAGTTTGAAAGGAACACACGCCCACACTGGAAACACTCTCCAATTCAAGAGAAACTCGCATCAGAAAGCCTTACAGAAACATACTCAAACGAGAATTGAAAAGATACTCAAAGTGCAATAGTAAACATACTCAAACGATAGAAAGATACTCAGTTTGAAAGAAACACACGCCCATACTGGAAACACTCTCAAATTCAAGAGAAACTGGCATCAGAAAGCCTTACGGAATCATACTCAAACGAGAATTGAAAAGATACTCAAAGTGCAATAGTAAACATACTTAAACGATAGAAAGATACTTAGTTTGAAAGAAACACACGCCCACACTGGAAACACTCTCAAATTCAAGAAAAACTGGCATCGAAAGCCGTTCAGAAAGATACTCAAACGAGAATTGAAAAGATACTCAAAGTGCAATCGTAAACATACTCAAACGATAGAAAGATACTCAGTTTGAAAGAAACACACGCCCACACTGGAAACACTCTCAAATTCAAGAGAAACTCGCATCAGAAAGCCTTACAGAAACTTAGTCAAACGAGAATTGAAAAGATACTCAAAGTGCAATAGTAAACATATTCAAACGATAGAAAGATACTAAGTTTGAAAGAAACACACGCCCACACTGGAAACACTCTCAAATTCAAGAAAAACTCGCACCAGAAAGCCTTACAAAAACATACTCAAACGAGAATTGAAAAGATACTCAAAGTGCAATAGTAAACATACTCAAACGATAGAAAGATACTCAGTTTGAAAGAAACATACGCCCACACTGGAAACACTCTCAAATTCAAGAAAAACTCGCATCGAAAGCCGTTCAGAAAGATACTCAAACGAGAATTGAAAAGATACTCAAAGTGCAATAGTAAACCTACTCAAACGATAGAAAGATACTCAGTTTGAAAGAAACACACGCCCACACTGGAAACACTCTCAAATTCAAGAAAAACTCGCATCAGAAAGGCTTACAGAATGATACTCAAACGAGAATTGAAAAGATACTCAAAGTGCAATAGTAAACATACTCAAACGATAGAAAGATACTAAGTTTGAAAGAAACACACGCCCACACTGGAAACACTCTCAAATTCAAGAGAAACTCGCATCCGAAAGGCTTACAGAAACATACTCAAACGACAATTGAAAAGATACTCAAAGTGCAATAGTAAACCTACTCAAACGATAGAAAGATACTCAGTTTGAAAGAAACACACGCCCACACTGGAAACACTCTCAAATTCAAGAAAAACTCGCACCAGAAAGGCTTACAGAATGATACTCAAACGAGAATTGAAAAGATACTCAAAGTGCAATAGTAAACATACTCAAACGATAGAAAGATACTCAGTTTGAAAGAAACACACGCCCACACTGGAAACACTCTGAAATTCAAGAAAAACTCGCATCAGAAAGCCTTACAGAAACATACTCAAACGAGAATTGAAAAGATACTCAAAGTGCAATAGGAAACATACTCAAACGATAGAAAGATACTCAGTTTGAAAGAAACACACGCCTACACTGGAAACACTCTCAAATTTAAGAAAAACTCGCACTAGAAAGGCTTACAGAATGATACTCAAACGAGAATTGAAAAGATACTCAAAGTGCAATAGTAAACCTACTCAAACGATAGAATGATACTCAGTTTGAAAGAAACACACGCCCACACTGGAAACACTCTCAAATTCAATAGAAACTCGCATCAGAAAGCCTTACAGAAAGATACTCAAACGAGAATTGAAAGATACTCAAAGTGCAATAGTAAACATACTCAAACGATACAAAGATACTCAGTTTGAAAGAAACACACGGCCACTCTGGAAACACTCTCAAATTCAAGAGAAACTCGCATCAGAAAGCCTTACAGAAACATACTCAAACGAGAATTGAAAAGATACTCAAAGTGCAATAGTAAACCTACTCAAACGATAGAAAGATACTCAGTTTGAAAGAAACACACGCCCACACTGGAAACACTCTCAAATTCAAGAGAAACTGGCATCAGAAAGCCTTACGGAATCATACTCAAACGAGAATTGAAAAGATACTCAAAGTGCAATAGTAAACATACTTAAACGATAGAAAGATACTTAGTTTGAAAGAAACACACGCCCACACTGGAAACACTCTCAAATTCAAGAAAAACTGGCATCGAAAGCCGTTCAGAAAGATACTCAAACGAGAATTGAAAAGATACTCAAAGTGCAATCGTAAACATACTCAAACGATAGAAAGATACTCAGTTTGAAAGAAACACACGCCCACACTGGAAACACTCTCAAATTCAAGAAAAACTGGCATCGAAAGCCGTTCAGAAAGATACTCAAACGAGAATTGAAAAGATACTCAAAGTGCAATAGTAAACATACTCAAACGATAGAAAGATACTCAGTTTGAAAGAAACACACGCCCATACTGGAAACACTCTCAAATTCAAGAGAAACTCGCATCAGAAAGCCTTACAGAAACATACTCAAACGAGAATTGAAAAGATACTCAAAGTGCAATAGTAAACATACTCAAACGATAGAAAGATACTCAGTTTGAAAGAAACACACGCCCACACTGGAAACACTCTCAAATTCAAGAGAAACTGGCATCAGAAAGCCTTACGGAATCATACTCAAACGAGAATTGAAAAGATACTCAAAGTGCAATAGTAAACATACTTAAACGATAGAAAGATACTTAGTTTGAAAGAAACACACGCCCACACTGGAAACACTCTCAAATTCAAGAAAAACTGGCATCGAAAGCCGTTCAGAAAGATACTCAAACGAGAATTGAAAAGATACTCAAAGTGCAATCGTAAACATACTCAAACGATAGAAAGATACTCAGTTTGAAAGAAACACACGCCCACACTGGAAACACTCTCCAATTCAAGAGAAACTCGCATCAGAAAGCCTTACAGAAACATACTCAAACGAGAATTGAAAAGATACTCAAAGTGCAATAGTAAACATACTCAAACGATAGAAAGATACTCAGTTTGAAAGAAACACACGCCCACACTGGAAACACTCTCAAATTCAAGAAAAACTCGCACCAGAAAGGCTTACAGAATGATACTCAAACGAGAATTGAAAAGATACTCAAAGTGCAATAGTAAACATACTCAAACGATACAAAGATACTCAGTTTGAAAGAAACACACGGCCACTCTGGAAACACTCTCAAATTCAAGAGAAACTGGCATCAGAAAGCCTTACGGAATCATACTCAAACGAGAATTGAAAAGATACTCAAAGTGCAATAGTAAACATACTCAAACGATAGAAAGATACTGAGTTTGAAAGAAACACACGCCCACACTGGAAACACTCTCAAATTCAAGAAAAACTGGCATCGAAAGCCGTTCAGAAAGATACTCAAACGAGAATTGAAAAGATACTCAAAGTGCAATAGTAAACATACTCAAACGATAGAAAGATACTCAGTTTGAAAGAAACACACGCCCACACTGGAAACACTCTCAAATTTAAGAAAAACTCGCACCAGAAAGGCTTACAGAATGATACTCAAACGAGAATTGAAAAGATACTCAAAGTGCAATAGTAAACATACTCAAACGATAGAAAGATACTAAGTTTGAAAGAAACACACGCCCACACTGGAAACACTCTCAAATTCAAGAGAAACTCGCATCCGAAAGCCTTACAGAAACATACTCAAACGAGAATTGAAAAGATACTCAAAGTGCAATAGTAAACCTACTCAAATGATAGAAAGATACTCAGTTTGAAAGAAACACACGCCCACACTGGAAACACTCTCAAATTCAAGAGAAACTCGCATCAGAAAGCCTTACAGAAACATACTCAAACGAGAATTGAAAAGATACTCAAAGTGCAATAGGAAACATACTCAAACGATAGAAAGATACTAAGTTTGAAAGAAACACACGCCTACACTGGAAACACTCTCAAATTTAAGAAAAACTCGCACTAGAAAGGCTTACAGAATGATACTCAAACGAGAATTGAAAAGATACTCAAAGTGCAATAGTAAACATACTCAAACGATAGAAAGATACTCAGTTTGAAAGAAACACACGCCCACACTGGAAACACTCTCAAATTCAATAGAAACTCGCATCAGAAAGCCTTACAGAAAGATACTCAAACGAGAATTGAAAGATACTCAAAGTGCAATAGTAAACATACTCAAACGATACAAAGATACTCAGTTTGAAAGAAACACACGGCCACTCTGGAAACACTCTCAAATTCAAGAGAAACTCGCATCAGAAAGCCTTACAGAAACATACTCAAACGAGAATTGAAAAGATACTCAAAGTGCAATAGTAAACCTACTCAAACGATACAAAGATACTCAGTTTGAAAGAAACACATGCCCACACTGGAAACACTCTCAAATTCAAGAGAAACTCGCATCAGAAAGCCTTACAGAAACATACTCAAACGAGAATTGAAAAGATACTCAAAGTGCAATAGTAAACATACTCAAACGATAGAAAGATACTCAGTTTGAAAGAAACACATGCCCACACTGGAAACACTCTCAAATTCAAGAGAAACTCGCATCAGAAAGCCTTACAGAAACATACTCAAACGAGAATTGAAAAGATACTCAAAGTGCAATAGGAAACGTACTCAAAAGATAGAAAGATACTAAGTTTGAAAGAAACACACGCCCACACTGGAAACACTCTCAAATTTAAGAAAAACTCGCACCAGAAAGGCTTACAGAATGATACTCAAACGAGAATTGAAAAGATACTCAAAGTGCAATAGTAAACATACTCAAACGATAGAAATATACTCAGTTTGAAATAAACACACGCCCACACTGGAAACACTCTCAAATTCAAGAGAAACTCGCATCAGAAAGCCTTACAGAAACATACTCAAACGAGAATTGAAAAGATACTCAAAGTGCAATAGGAAACGTACTCAAAAGATAGAAAGATACTAAGTTTGAAAGAAACACACGCCCACACTGGAAACACTCTCAAATTTAAGAAAAACTCGCACCAGAAAGGCTTACAGAATGATACTCAAACGAGAATTGAAAAGATACTCAAAGTGCAATAGTAAACATACTCAAACGATAAAAATATACTCAGTTTGAAATAAACACACGCCCACACTGGAAACACTCTCAAATTCAAGAGAAACTCGCATCAGAAAGCCTTACAGAAACATACTCAAACGAGAATTGAAAAGATACTCAAAGTGCAATAGTAAACATACTCAAACGATAGAAAGATACTCAGTTTGAAAGAAACATACGCCCACACTGGAAACACTCTCAAATTCAAGAAAAACTCGCATCGAAAGCCGTTCAGAAAGATACTCAAACGAGAATTGAAAAGATACTCAAAGTGTAATAGTAAACCTACTCAAACGATAGAAAGATACTAAGTTTGAAAGAAACACACGCCCACACAGGAAACACTCTCTAATTCAAGAGAAACTCGCATCCGAAAGCCTTACAGAAACATACTCAAACGAGAATTGAAAAGATACTCAAAGTACAATAGTAAACATACTCAAACGATAGAAAGTTACTAAGTTTGAAAGAAACACACGCCCACACTGGAAACACTCTCAAATTCAAGAAAAACTCGCACCAGAAAGGCTTACAGAATGATACTCAAACGAGAATTGAAAAGATACTCAAAGTGCAATAGTAAACATACTCAAACGATAGAAAGATACTCAGTTTGAAAGAAACACACGCCCACACTGGAAACACTCTGAAATTCAAGAAAAACTCGCATCAGAAAGGCTTACAGAATGATACTCAAACGAGAATTGAAAAGATACTCAAAGTGCAATAGTAAACATACTCAAACGATAGAAAGATACTCAGTTTGAAAGAAACACACGCCCATACTGGAAACACTCTCAAATTCAAGAAAAACTCGCATCAGAAAGGCTTACAGAATGATACTCAAACGAGAATTGAAAAGATACTCAAAGTGCAATAGTAAACATACTGAAACGAGAGAAAGATACTCAGTTTGAAAGGAACACACGCCCACACTGGAAACACTCTCCAATTCAAGAGAAACTCGCATCAGAAAGCCTTACAGAAACATACTCAAACGAGAATTGAAAAGATACTCAAAGTGCAATAGTAAACATACTCAAACGATAGAAAGATACTCAGTTTGAAAGAAACACACGCCCATACTGGAAACACTCTCAAATTCAAGAGAAACTGGCATCAGAAAGCCTTACGGAATCATACTCAAACGAGAATTGAAAAGATACTCAAAGTGCAATAGTAAACATACTTAAACGATAGAAAGATACTTAGTTTGAAAGAAACACACGCCCACACTGGAAACACTCTCAAATTCAAGAAAAACTGGCATCGAAAGCCGTTCAGAAAGATACTCAAACGAGAATTGAAAAGATACTCAAAGTGCAATCGTAAACATACTCAAACGATAGAAAGATACTCAGTTTGAAAGAAACACACGCCCACACTGGAAACACTCTCAAATTCAAGAGAAACTCGCATCAGAAAGCCTTACAGAAACTTAGTCAAACGAGAATTGAAAAGATACTCAAAGTGCAATAGTAAACATATTCAAACGATAGAAAGATACTCAGATTGAAAGAAACATACGCCCACACTGGAAACACTCTCAAATTCAAGAAAAACTGGCATCGAAAGCCGTTCAGAAAGATACTCAAACGAGAATTGAAAAGATACTCAAAGTGCAATAGTAAACATACTCAAACGATAGAAAGATACTCAGTTTGAAAGAAACACACGCCCATACTGGAAACACTCTCAAATTCAAGAGAAACCCGCATCAGAAAGCCTTACAGAAACATACTCAAACGAGAATTGAAAAGATACTCAAAGTGCAATAGTAAACATACTCAAACGATAGAAAGATACTCAGTTTGAAAGAAACACACGCCCACACTGGAAACACTCTCAAATTCAAGAGAAACTGGCATCAGAAAGCCTTACGGAATCATACTCAAACGAGAATTGAAAAGATACTCAAAGTGCAATAGTAAACATACTTAAACGATAGAAAGATACTTAGTTTGAAAGAAACACACGCCCACACTGGAAACACTCTCAAATTCAAGAAAAACTGGCATCGAAAGCCGTTCAGAAAGATACTCAAACGAGAATTGAAAAGATACTCAAAGTGCAATCGTAAACATACTCAAACGATAGAAAGATACTCAGTTTGAAAGAAACACACGCCCACACTGGAAACACTCTCCAATTCAAGAGAAACTCGCATCAGAAAGCCTTACGAAACATACTCAAACGAGAATTGAACAGATACTCAAGTGCAATAGTAAACATACTCAAACGATAGAAGATACTCAGTTTGAAAGAAACACACGCCCACACTGGAAACACCTCTCAAATTCAAGAAAAACTCGCACCAGAAAGGCTTACAGAATGATACTCAAACGAGAATTGAAAAGATACTCAAAGTGCAATAGTAAACATACTCAAACGATACAAAGATACTCAGTTTGAAAGAAACACACGGCCACTCTGGAAACACTCTCAAATTCAAGAGAAACTGGCATCAGAAAGCCTTACGGAATCATACTCAAACGAGAATTGAAAAGATACTCAAAGTGCAATAGTAAACATACTCAAACGATAGAAAGATACTGAGTTTGAAAGAAACACACGCCCACACTGGAAACACTCTCAAATTCAAGAAAAACTGGCATCGAAAGCCGTTCAGAAAGATACTCAAACGAGAATTGAAAAGATACCTCAAAGTGCAATAGTAAACATACTCAAACGATAGAAAGATACTCAGTTTGAAAGAAACACACGCCCACACTGGAAACACTCTCAAAATTTAAGAAAAACTCGCACCAGAAAGGCTTACAGAATGATACTCAAACGAGAATTGAAAAGATACTCAAAGTGCAATAGTAAACATACTCAACGATAGAAAGATACTCAGTTTGAAAGAAACACACGCCCCACACTGGAAACACTCTCAAATTCAAGAGAAACTCGCATCCGAAAGCCTTACAGAAACATACTCAAACGAGAATTGAAAAGATACTCAAAGTGCAATAGTAAACATACTCAAACGATAGAAAGTTACTAAGTTTGAAAGAAACACACGCCCACACTGGAAACACTCTCAAATTCAAGAAAAACTCGCACCAGAAAGGCTTACAGAATGATACTCAAACGAGAATTGAAAAGATACTCAAAGTGCAATAGTAAACCTACTCAAACGATAGAAAGATACTCAGTTTGAAAGAAACACACGCCCACACTGGAAACACTCTCAAATTCAAGAGAAACTGGCATCAGAAAGCCTTACAGAAACATACTCAAACGAGAATTGAAAAGATACTCAAAGTGCAATAGTAAACCTACTCAAATGATAGAAAGATACTCAGTTTGAAAGAAACACACGCCCACACTGGAAACACTCTCAAATTCAAGAGAAACTCGCATCAGAAAGCCTTACAGAAACATACTCAAATGAGAATTGAAAAGATACTCAAAGTGCAATAGGAAACATACTCAAACGATAGAAAGATACTAAGTTTGAAAGAAACACACGCCTACACTGGAAACACTCTCAAATTTAAGAAAAACTCGCACTAGAAAGGCTTACAGAATGATACTCAAACGAGAATTGAAAAGATACTCAAAGTGCAATAGTAAACATACTCAAACGATAGAAAGATACTCAGTTTGAAAGAAACACACGCCCACACTGGAAACACTCTCAAATTCAATAGAAACTCGCATCAGAAAGCCTTACAGAAAGATACTCAAACGAGAATTGAAAAGATACTCAAAGTGCAATAGTAAACATACTCAAACGATACAAAGATACTCAGTTTGAAAGAAACACACGGCCACTCTGGAAACACTCTCAAATTCAAGAGAAACTCGCATCAGAAAGCCTTACAGAAACATACTCAAACGAGAATTGAAAAGATACTCAAAGTGCAATAGTAAACATACTCAAACGATAGAAAGATACTCAGTTTGAAAGAAACACATGCCCACACTGGAAACACTCTCAAATTCAAGAGAAACTCGCATCAGAAAGCCTTACAGAAACATACTCAAACGAGAATTGAAAAGATACTCAAAGTGCAATAGTAAACCTACTCAAACGATAGAAAGATACTCAGTTTGAAAGAAACACATGCCCACACTGGAAACACTCTCAAATTCAAGAGAAACTCGCATCAGAAAGCCTTACAGAAACATACTCAAACGAGAATTGAAAAGATACTCAAAGTGCAATAGGAAACGTACTCAAAAGATAGAAAGATACTAAGTTTGAAAGAAACACACGCCCACACTGGAAACACTCTCAAATTTAAGAAAAACTCGCACCAGAAAGGCTTATAGAATGATACTCAAACGAGAATTGAAAAGATACTCAAAGTGCAATAGTAAACATACTCAAAGGATACAAAGATACTCAGTTTGAAAGAAACACACGGCCACTCTGGAAACACTCTCAAATTCAAGAGAAACTCGCATCAGAAAGCCTTACAGAAACATACTCAAACGAGAATTGAAAAGATACTCAAAGTGCAATAGTAAACCTACTCAAACGATAGAAAGATACTCAGTTTGAAAGAAACACATGCCCACACTGGAAACACTCTCAAATTCAAGAGAAACTCGCATCAGAAAGCCTTACAGAAACATACTCAAACGAGAATTGAAAAGATACTCAAAGTGCAATAGGAAACGTACTCAAAAGATAGAAAGATACTAAGTTTGAAAGAAACACACGCCCACACTGGAAACACTCTCAAATTTAAGAAAAACTCGCACCAGAAAGGCTTACAGAAAGATACTCAAACGAGAATTGAAAAGATACTCAAAGTGCAATAGTAAACATACTCAAACGATAGAAATATACTCAGTTTGAAATAAACACACGCCCACACTGGAAACACTCTCAAATTCAAGAGAAACTCGCATCAGAAAGCCTTACAGAAACATACTCAAACGAGAATTGAAAAGATACTCAAAGTGCAATAGGAAACATACTCAAACGATAGAAAGATACTAAGTTTGAAAGAAACACACGCCCACACTGGAAACACTCTCAAATTTAAGAAAAACTCGCACCAGAAAGGCTTACAGAATGATACTCAAACGAGAATTGAAAAGATACTCAAAGTGCAATAGTAAACATACTCAAACGATAAAAATATACTCAGTTTGAAATAAACACACGCCCACACTGGAAACACTCTCAAATTCAAGAGAAACTCGCATCAGAAAGCCTTACAGAAACATACTCAAACGAGAATTGAAAAGATACTCAAAGTGCAATAGTAAACATACTCAAACGATAGAAAGATACTCAGTTTGAAAGAAACAGACGCCCACACTGGAAACACTCTCAAATTCAAGAAAAACTCGCATCGAAAGCCGTTCAGAAAGATACTCAAACGAGAATTGAAAAGATACTCAAAGTGTAATAGTAAACCTACTCAAACGATAGAAAGATACTCAGTTTGAAAGAAACACACGCCCACACTGGAAACACTCTCAAATTCAAGAAAAACTCGCATCAGAAAGGCTTACAGAATGATACTCAAACGAGAATTGAAAAGATACTCAAAGTGCAATAGTAAACATACTCAAACGATAGAAAGATACTAAGTTTGAAAGAAACACACGCCCACACAGGAAACACTCTCTAATTCAAGAGAAACTCGCATCCGAAAGCCTTACAGAAACATACTCAAACGAGAATTGAAAAGATACTCAAAGTACAATAGTAAACATACTCAAACGATAGAAAGTTACTAAGTTTGAAAGAAACACACGCCCACACTGGAAACACTCTCAAATTCAAGAAAAACTCGCACCAGAAAGGCTTACAGAATGATACTCAAACGAGAATTGAAAAGATACTCAAAGTGCAATAGTAAACCTACTCAAACGATAGAAAGATACTCAGTTTGAAAGAAACACATGCCCACACTGGAAACACTCTCAAATTCAAGAAAAACTCGCATCAGAAAGGCTTACAGAATGATACTCAAACGAGAATTGAAAAGATACTCAAAGTGCAATAGTAAACATACTCAAACGATAGAAAGATACTAAGTTTGAAAGAAACACACGCCCACACTGGAAACACTCTCAAATTCAAGAAAAACTCGCATCGAAAGCCGTTCAAAAACATACTCAAACGAGAATTGAAAAGAAACTCAAAGTGCA
Source organism: Argentina anserina (assembly GCF_933775445.1). Classification (NCBI taxonomy): domain Eukaryota; kingdom Viridiplantae; phylum Streptophyta; class Magnoliopsida; order Rosales; family Rosaceae; genus Argentina; species Argentina anserina. The sequence goes on from NW_026089442.1 coordinate 385,453, forward strand.
ATAGTAAACATACTCAAACGATAGAAAGATACTCAGTTTGAAAGAAACATACGCCCACACTGGAAACACTCTCAAATTCAAGAAAAACTCGCATCGAATGCCGTTCAGAAAGATACTCAAACGAGAATTGAAAAGATACTCAAAGTGCAATAGTAAACCTACTCAAACGATAGAAAGATACTCAGTTTGAAAGAAACACACGCCCACACTGGAAACACTCTCAAATTCAAGAAAAACTCGCATCAGAAAGGCTTACAGAATGATACTCAAACGAGAATTGAAAAGATACTCAAAGTGCAATAGTAAACATACTCAAACGATAGAAAGATACTAAGTTTGAAAGAAACACACGCCCACACTGGAAACACTCTCAAATTCAAGAGAAACTCGCATCCGAAAGGCTTACAGAAACATACTCAAACGAGAATTGAAAAGATACTCAAAGTGCAATAGTAAACCTACTCAAACGATAGAAAGATACTCAGTTTGAAAGAAACACACGCCCACACTGGAAACACTCTCAAATTCAAGAAAAACTCGCACCAGAAAGGCTTACAGAATGATACTCAAACGAGAATTGAAAAGATACTCAAAGTGCAATAGTAAACATACTCAAACGATAGAAAGATACTCAGTTTGAAAGAAACACACGCCCACACTGGAAACACTCTGAAATTCAACAAAAACTCGCATCAGAAAGGCTTACAGAATGATACTCAAACGAGAATTGAAAGATACTCAAAGTGCAATAGTAAACATACTCAAACGATAGAAAGATACTCAGTTTGAAAGAAACACACGCCCATACTGGAAACACTCTCAAATTCAAGAAAAACTCGCATCAGAAAGGCTTACAGAATGATACTCAAACGAGAATTGAAAAGATACTCAAAGTGCAATAGTAAACATACTGAAACGAGAGAAAGATACTCAGTTTGAAAGGAACACACGCCCACACTGGAAACACTCTCCAATTCAAGAGAAACTCGCATCAGAAAGCCTTACAGAAACATACTCAAACGAGAATTGAAAAGATACTCAAAGTGCAATAGTAAACATACTCAAACGATAGAAAGATACTCAGTTTGAAAGAAACACACGCCCACACTGGAAACACTCTCAAATTCAAGAGAAACTGGCATCAGAAAGCCTTACGGAATCATACTCAAACGAGAATTGAAAAGATACTCAAAGTGCAATAGTAAACATACTTAAACGATATAAAGATACTTAGTTTGAAAGAAACACACGCCCACACTGGAAACACTCTCAAATTCAAGAAAAACTGGCATCGAAAGCCGTTCAGAAAGATACTCAAACGAGAATTGAAAAGATACTCAAAGTGCAATCGTAAACATACTCAAACGATAGAAAGATACTCAGTTTGAAAGAAACACACGCCCACACTGGAAACACTCTCAAATTCAAGAGAAACTCGCATCAGAAAGCCTTACAGAAACTTACTCAAACGAGAATTGAAAAGATACTCAAAGTGCAATAGTAAACATACTCAAACGATAGAAAGATACTCAGTTTGAAAGAAACATACGCCCACACTGGAAACACTCTCAAATTCAAGAAAAACTGGCATCGAAAGCCGTTCAGAAAGATACTCAAACGAGAATTGAAAAGATACTCAAAGTGCAATAGTAAACATACTCAAACGATAGAAAGATACTCAGTTTGAAAGAAACACACGCCCATACTGGAAACACTCTCAAATTCAAGAGAAACTCGCATCAGAAAGCCTTACAGAAACATACTCAAACGAGAATTGAAAAGATACTCAAAGTGCAATAGTAAACATACTCAAACGATAGAAAGATACTCAGTTTGAAAGAAACACACGCCCACACTGGAAACACTCTCAAATTTAAGAAAAACTCGCACCAGAAAGGCTTACAGAATGATACTCAAACGAGAATTGAAAAGATACTCAAAGTGCAATAGTAAACATACTCAAACGATAGAAATATACTCAGTTTGAAATAAACACACGCCCACACTGGAAACACTCTCAAATTCAAGAGAAACTCGCATCAGAAAGCCTTACAGAAACATACTCAAACGAGAATTGAAAAGATACTCAAAGTGCAATAGGAAACGTACTCAAAAGATAGAAAGATACTAAGTTTGAAAGAAACACACGCCCACACTGGAAACACTCTCAAATTCAAGAGAAACTCGCATCAGAAAGCCTTACAGAATGATACTCAAACGAGAATTGAAAAGATACTCAAAGTGCAATAGTAAACATACTCAAACGATAAAAATATACTCAGTTTGAAATAAACACACGCCCACACTGGAAACACTCTCAAATTCAAGAGAAACTCGCATCAGAAAGCCTTACAGAAACATACTCAAACGAGAATTGAAAAGATACTCAAAGTGCAATAGTAAACATACTCAAACGATAGAAAGATACTCAGTTTGAAAGAAACAGACGCCCACACTGGAAACACTCTCAAATTCAAGAAAAACTCGCATCGAAAGCCGTTCAGAAAGATACTCAAACGAGAATTGAAAAGATACTCAAAGTGTAATAGTAAACCTACTCAAACGATAGAAAGATACTCAGTTTGAAAGAAACACACGCCCACACTGGAAACACTCTCAAATTCAAGAAAAACTCGCATCAGAAAGGCTTACAGAATGATACTCAAACGAGAATTGAAAAGATACTCAAAGTGCAATAGTAAACATACTCAAACGATAGAAAGATACTAAGTTTGAAAGAAACACACGCCCACACAGGAAACACTCTCTAATTCAAGAGAAACTCGCATCCGAAAGCCTTACAGAAACATACTCAAACGAGAATTGAAAAGATACTCAAAGTACAATAGTAAACATACTCAAACGATAGAAAGTTACTAAGTTTGAAAGAAACACACGCCCACACTGGAAACACTCTCAAATTCAAGAAAAACTCGCACCAGAAAGGCTTACAGAATGATACTCAAACGAGAATTGAAAAGATACTCAAAGTGCAATAGTAAACCTACTCAAACGATAGAAAGATACTCAGTTTGAAAGAAACACATGCCCACACTGGAAACACTCTCAAATTCAAGAAAAACTCGCATCAGAAAGGCTTACAGAAAGATACTCAAACGAGAATTGAAAAGATACTCAAAGTGCAATAGTAAACATACTCAAACGATAGAAAGATACTAAGTTTGAAAGAAACACACGCCCACACTGGAAACACTCTCAAATTCAAGAAAAACTCGCATCGAAAGCCGTTCAAAAACATACTCAAACGAGAATTGAAAAGAAACTCAAAGTGCAATAGTAAACATACTCAAACGATAGAAAGATACTCAGTTTGAAAGAAACATACGCCCACACTGGAAACACTCTCAAATTCAAGAAAAACTCGCATCGAATGCCGTTCAGAAAGATACTCAAACGAGAATTGAAAAGATACTCAAAGTGCAATAGTAAACATACTCAAACGATAGAAAGATACTCAGTTTGAAAGAAACACACGCCCACACTGGAAACACTCTCAAATTCAAGAAAAACTCGCATCAGAAAGGCTTACAGAATGAGGCTTACAGAATG